>NW_027437961.1:0-59883 GCF_965140245.1 Athene noctua | reverse complement strand
CACGGAGGACGAGAACCGCTTTTGCCCTGCGTAGCGTTCCGGGCAGCGGGTAGAACCAGGCAGAGAATTCCCGGCTAGCAGCTTCCCTGTGGCGGGGAAGTGCAAACGTACACGTTTTCGGCCGAAAACGCGTTTTCCGGCGAAAACGCACACCACGGCTCTTTCTGAGAAAAAGCAAGCACGGAGGACGAGAACCGCTTTTGCCCTGCGTAGCGTTCCGGGCAGCGGGTAGAACCAGGCAGAGAATTCCCGGCTAGCAGCTTCCCTGTGGCGGGGAAGTGCAAACGTACACGTTTTCGGCCGAAAACGCGTTTTCCGGCGAAAACGCACACCACGGCTCTTTCTGAGAAAAAGCAAGCACGGAGGACGAGAACCGCTTTTGCCCTGCGTAGCGTTCCGGGCAGCGGGTAGAACCAGGCAGAGAATTCCCGGCTAGCAGCTTCCCTGTGGCGGGGAAGTGCAAACGCACACGTTTTCGGCCGAAAACGCGTTTTCCGGCGAAAACGCACACCACGGCTCTTTCTGAGAAAAAGCAAGCACGGAGGACGAGAACCGCTTTTGCCCTGCGTAGCGTTCCGGGCAGCGGGTAGAACCAGGCAGAGAATTCCCGGCTAGCAGCTTCCCTGTGGCGGGAAGTGCAAACGTACACGTTTTCGGCCGAAAACGCGTTTTCCGGCGAAAACGCACACCACGGCTCTTTCTGAGAAAAAGCAAGCACGGAGGACGAGAACCGCTTTTGCCCTGCGTAGCGTTCCGGGCAGCGGGTAGAACCAGGCAGAGAATTCCCGGCTAGCAGCTTCCCTGTGGCGGGGAAGTGCAAACGTACACGTTTTCGGCCGAAAACGCGTTTTCCGGCGAAAACGCACACCACGGCTCTTTCTGAGAAAAAGCAAGCACGGAGGACGAGAACCGCTTTTGCCCTGCGTAGCGTTCCGGGCAGCGGGTAGAACCAGGCAGAGAATTCCCGGCTAGCAGCTTCCCTGTGGCGGGGAAGTGCAAACGTACACGTTTTCGGCCGAAAACGCGTTTTCCGGCGAAAACGCACACCACGGCTCTTTCTGAGAAAAAGCAAGCACGGAGGACGAGAACCGCTTTTGCCCTGCGTAGCGTTCCGGGCAGCGGGTAGAACCAGGCAGAAAATTCCCGGCTAGCAGCTTCCCTGTGGCCGGGAAGTGCAAACGTACACGTTTTCGGCCGAAAACGCGTTTTACCGGCGAAAACGCACACCACGGCTCTTTCTGAGAAAAAGCAAGCACGGAGGACGAGAATCGCTTTTGCCCTGCGTAGCGTTCCGGGCAGCGGGTAGAACCAGGCAGAGAATTCCCGGCTAGCAGCTTCCCTGTGGCCGGGAAGTGCAAACGTACACGTTTTCGGCCGAAAACGCGTTTTCCGGCGAAAACGCACACCACGGCTCTTTCTGAGAAAAAGCAAGCACGGAGGACGAGAATCGCTTTTGCCCTGCGTAGCGTTCTGAGCAGCGGGTAGAAACTAGGCAGCGAATTCCCGGCTAGCAGCTTCCCTGTGGCGGGGAAGTGCAAACGTACACGTTTTCGGCCGAAAACGCGTTTTCCGGCGAAAAAGCACACCACGGCTCTTTCTGAGAAAAAGCAAGCACGGAGGACGAGAATCGCTTTTGCCCTGCGTTGCGTTCCGGGCAGCGGGTAGAACCAGGCAGCGAATTCCCTGCTAGCAGCTTCCCTGTGGCGGGGAAGTGCAAACGTACACGTTTTCGGCCGAAAACGCGTTTTCCGGCGAAAAAGCACACCACGGCTCTTTCTGAGAAAAAGCAAGCACGGAGGACGAGAATCGCTTTTGCCCTGTGTAGCGTTTCGGGCAGAGGGTAGAACCAGGCAGCGAATTCCCTGCTAGCAGCTTCCCTGTGGCGGGGAAGTGCAAACGTACACGTTTTCGGCCGAAAACGCGTTTTCCGGCGAAAACGCACACCACGGCTCTTTCTGAGAAAAAGCAAGCACGGAGGACGAGAATCGCTTTTGCCCTGCGTAGCGTTCCGGGCAGCGGGTAGAACCAGGCAGAGAATTCCCGGCTAGCAGCTTCCCTGTGGCGGGGAAGTGCAAACGTACACGTTTTCGGCCGAAAACGCGTTTTCCGGCGAAAACGCACACCACGGCTCTTTCTGAGAAAAAGCAAGCACGGAGGACGAGAATCGCTTTTGCCCTGCGTAGCGTTCCGGGCAGCGGGTAGAACCAGGCAGAAAATTCCCGGCTAGCAGCTTCCCTGTGGCCGGGAAGTGCAAACGTACACGTTTTCGGCCGAAAACGCGTTTTCCGGCGAAAACGGCACACCACGGCTCTTTCTGAGAAAAAGCAAGCACGGAGGACGAGAACCGCTTTTGCCCTGCGTAGCGTTCCGGGCAGCGGGTAGAACCAGGCAGAGAATTCCCGGCTAGCAGCTTCCCTGTGGCGGGAAGTGCAAACGTACACGTTTTCGGCCGAAAACGCGTTTTCCGGCGAAAACGCACACCACGGCTCTTTCTGAGAAAAAGCAAGCACGGAGGACGAGAACCGCTTTTGCCCTGCGTAGCGTTCCGGGCAGCGGGTAGAACCAGGCAGAGAATTCCCGGCTAGCAGCTTCCCTGTGGCGGGGAAGTGCAAACGTACACGTTTTCGGCCGAAAACGCGTTTTCCGGCGAAAACGCACACCACGGCTCTTTCTGAGAAAAAGCAAGCACGGAGGACGAGAACCGCTTTTGCCCTGCGTAGCGTTCCGGGCAGCGGGTAGAACCAGGCAGAGAATTCCCGGCTAGCAGCTTCCCTGTGGCGGGGAAGTGCAAACGTACACGTTTTCGGCCGAAAACGCGTTTTCCGGCGAAAACGCACACCACGGCTCTTTCTGAGAAAAAGCAAGCACGGAGGACGAGAACCGCTTTTGCCCTGCGTAGCGTTCCGGGCAGCGGGTAGAACCAGGCAGAGAATTCCCGGCTAGCAGCTTCCCTGTGGCGGGGAAGTGCAAACGTACACGTTTTCGGCCGAAAACGCGTTTTCCGGCGAAAACGCACACCACGGCTCTTTCTGAGAAAAAGCAAGCACGGAGGACGAGAACCGCTTTTGCCCTGCGTAGCGTTCCGGGCAGCGGGTAGAACCAGGCAGAGAATTCCCGGCTAGCAGCTTCCCTGTGGCGGGGAAGTGCAAACGTACACGTTTTCGGCCGAAAACCGCGTTTTCCGGCGAAAACGCACACCACGGCTCTTTCTGAGAAAAAGCAAGCACGGAGGACGAGAACCGCTTTTGCCCTGCGTAGCGTTCCGGGCAGCGGGTAGAACCAGGCAGAGAATTCCCGGCTAGCAGCTTCCCTGTGGCGGGGAAGTGCAAACGTACACGTTTTCGGCCGAAAACGCGTTTTCCGGCGAAAACGCACACCACGGCTCTTTCTGAGAAAAAGCAAGCACGGAGGACGAGAACCGCTTTTGCCCTGCGTAGCGTTCCGGCAGCGGGTAGAACCAGGCAGAGAATTCCCGGCTAGCAGCTTCCCTGTGGCGGGGAAGTGCAAACGTACACGTTTTCGGCCGAAAACGCGTTTTCCGGCGAAAACGCACACCACGGCTCTTTCTGAGAAAAAGCAAGCACGGAGGACGAGAACCGCTTTTGCCCTGCGTAGCGTTCCGGGCAGCGGGTAGAACCAGGCAGAGAATTCCCGGCTAGCAGCTTCCCTGTGGCGGGGAAGTGCAAACGTACACGTTTTCGGCCGAAAACGCGTTTTCCGGCGAAAACGCACACCACGGCTCTTTCTGAGAAAAAGCAAGCACGGAGGACGAGAACCGCTTTTGCCTGCGTAGCGTTCCGGGCAGCGGGTAGAACCAGGCAGAGAATTCCCGGCTAGCAGCTTCCCTGTGGCGGGGAAGTGCAAACGTACACGTTTTCGGCCGAAAACGCGTTTTCCGGCGAAAACGCACACCACGGCTCTTTCTGAGAAAAAGCAAGCACGGAGGACGAGAACCGCTTTTGCCCTGCGTAGCGTTCCGGGCAGCGGGTAGAACCAGGCAGAGAATTCCCGGCTAGCAGCTTCCCTGTGGCGGGGAAGTGCAAACGTACACGTTTTCGGCCGAAAACGCGTTTTCCGGCGAAAACGCACACCACGGCTCTTTCTGAGAAAAAGCAAGCACGGAGGACGAGAACCGCTTTTGCCCTGCGTAGCGTTCCGGGCAGCGGGTAGAACCAGGCAGAGAATTCCCGGCTAGCAGCTTCCCTGTGGCGGGGAAGTGCAAACGTACACGTTTTCGGCCGAAAACGCGTTTTCCGGCGAAAACGCACACCACGGCTCTTTCTGAGAAAAAGCAAGCACGGAGGACGAGAACCGCTTTTGCCCTGCGTAGCGTTCCGGGCAGCGGGTAGAACCAGGCAGAGAATTCCCGGCTAGCAGCTTCCCTGTGGCGGGGAAGTGCAAACGTACACGTTTTCGGCCGAAAACGCGTTTTCCGGCGAAAACGCACACCACGGCTCTTTCTGAGAAAAAGCAAGCACGGAGGACGAGAACCGCTTTTGCCCTGCGTAGCGTTCCGGGCAGCGGGTAGAACCAGGCAGAGAATTCCCGGCTAGCAGCTTCCCTGTGGCGGGAAGTGCAAACGTACACGTTTTCGGCCGAAAACGCGTTTTCCGGCGAAAACGCACACCACGGCTCTTTCTGAGAAAAAGCAAGCACGGAGGACGAGAACCGCTTTTGCCCTGCGTAGCGTTCCGGGCAGCGGGTAGAACCAGGCAGAGAATTCCCGGCTAGCAGCTTCCCTGTGGCGGGGAAGTGCAAACGTACACGTTTTCGGCCGAAAACGCGTTTTCCGGCGAAAACGCACACCACGGCTCTTTCTGAGAAAAAGCAAGCACGGAGGACGAGAACCGCTTTTGCCCTGCGTAGCGTTCCGGGCAGCGGGTAGAACCAGGCAGAAAATTCCCGGCTAGCAGCTTCCCTGTGGCGGGGAAGTGCAAACGTACACGTTTTCGGCCGAAAAGCGTTTTACCGGCGAAAACGCACACCACGGCTCTTTCTGAGAAAAAGCAAGCACGGAGGACGAGAATCGCTTTTGCCCTGCGTAGCGTTCCGGGCAGCGGGTAGAACCAGGCAGAGAATTGCCGGCTAGCAGCTTCCCTGTGGCCGGGAAGTGCAAACGTACACGTTTTCGGCCGAAAACGCGTTTTCCGGCGAAAACGCACACCACGGCTCTTTCTGAGAAAAAGCAAGCACGGAGGACGAGAATCGCTTTTGCCCTGCGTAGCGTTCTGAGCAGCGGGTAGAAATAGGCAGCGAATTCCCGGCTAGCAGCTTCCCTGTGGCGGGGAAGTGCAAACGTACACGTTTTCGGCCGAAAACGCGTTTTCCGGCGAAAAAGCACACCACGGCTCTTTCTGAGAAAAAGCAAGCACGGAGGACGAGAATCGCTTTTGCCCTGCGTTGCGTTCCGGGCAGCGGGTAGAACCAGGCAGCGAATTCCCTGCTAGCAGCTTCCCTGTGGCGGGGAAGTGCAAACGTACACGTTTTCGGCCGAAAACGCGTTTTCCGGCGAAAAAGCACACCACGGCTCTTTCTGAGAAAAAGCAAGCACGGAGGACGAGAATCGCTTTTGCCCTGTGTAGCGTTTCGGGCAGAGGGTAGAACCAGGCAGCGAATTCCCTGCTAGCAGCTTCCCTGTGGCGGGGAAGTGCAAACGTACACGTTTTCGGCCGAAAACGCGTTTTCCGGCGAAAACGCACACCACGGCTCTTTCTGAGAAAAAGCAAGCACGGAGGACGAGAATCGCTTTTGCCCTGCGTAGCGTTCCGGGCAGCGGGTAGAACCAGGCAGAGAATTCCCGGCTAGCAGCTTCCCTGTGGCGGGGAAGTGCAAACGTACACGTTTTCGGCCGAAAACGCGTTTTACCGGCGAAAACGCACACCACGGCTCTTTCTGAGAAAAAGCAAGCACGGAGGACGAGAATCGCTTTTGCCCTGCGTAGCGTTCCGGGCAGCGGGTAGAACCAGGCAGAAAATTCCCGGCTAGCAGCTTCCCTGTGGCCGGGAAGTGCAAACGTACACGTTTTCGGCCGAAAACGCGTTTTCCGGCGAAAACGCACACCACGGCTCTTTCTGAGAAAAAGCAAGCACGGAGGACGAGAATCGCTTTTGCCCTGCGTAGCGTTCCGGGCAGCGGGTAGAACCAGGCAGAGAATTCCCGGCTAGCAGCTTCCCTGTGGCGGGGAAGTGCAAACGTACACGTTTTCGGCCGAAAACGCGTTTTCCGGCGAAAAGGCACACCACGGCTCTTTCTGAGAAAAAGCAAGCACGGAGGACGAGAACCGCTTTTGCCCTGCGTAGCGTTCCGGGCAGCGGGTAGAACCAGGCAGAGAATTCCCGGCTAGCAGCTTCCCTGTGGCGGGGAAGTGCAAACGTACACGTTTTCGGCCGAAAACGCGTTTTCCGGCGAAAACGCACACCACGGCTCTTTCTGAGAAAAAGCAAGCACGGAGGACGAGAACCGCTTTTGCCCTGCGTAGCGTTCCGGGCAGCGGGTAGAACCAGGCAGAGAATTCCCGGCTAGCAGCTTCCCTGTGGCGGGGAAGTGCAAACGTACACGTTTTCGGCCGAAAACGCGTTTTCCGGCGAAAACGCACACCACGGCTCTTTCTGAGAAAAAGCAAGCACGGAGGACGAGAACCGCTTTTGCCCTGCGTAGCGTTCCGGGCAGCGGGTAGAACCAGGCAGAGAATTCCCGGCTAGCAGCTTCCCTGTGGCGGGGAAGTGCAAACGTACACGTTTTTGGCCGAAAACGCGTTTTCCGGCGAAAACGCACACCACGGCTCTTTCTGAGAAAAAGCAAGCACGGAGGACGAGAACCGCTTTTGCCCTGCGTAGCGTTCCGGGCAGCGGGTAGAACCAGGCAGAGAATTCCCGGCTAGCAGCTTCCCTGTGGCGGGGAAGTGCAAACGTACACGTTTTCGGCCGAAAACGCGTTTTCCGGTGAAAACGCACACCACGGCTCTTTCTGAGAAAAAGCAAGCACGGAGGACGAGAACCGCTTTTGCCCTGCGTAGCGTTCCGGGCAGCGGGTAGAACCAGGCAGAGAATTCCCGGCTAGCAGCTTCCCTGTGGCGGGGAAGTGCAAACGTACACGTTTTCGGCCGAAAACGCGTTTTCCGGCGAAAGGGCACACCACGGCTCTTTCTGAGAAAAAGCAAGCACGGAGGACGAGAACCGCTTTTGCCCTGCGTAGCGTTCCGGGCAGCGGGTAGAACCAGGCAGAGAATTCCCGGCTAGCAACTTCCCTGTGGCGGGGAAGTGCAAACGTACACGTTTTCGGCCGAAAACGCGTTTTCCGGCGAAAACGCACACCACGGCTCTTTCTGAGAAAAAGCAAGCACGGAGGACGAGAACCGCTTTTGCCCTGCGTAGCGTTCCGGGCAGCGGGTAGAACCAGGCAGAGAATTCCCGGCTAGCAGCTTCCCTGTGGCGGGGAAGTGCAAACGTACACGTTTTCGGCCGAAAACGCGTTTACCGGCGAAAACGCACACCACGGCTCTTTCTGAGAAAAAGCAAGCACGGAGGACGAGAACCGCTTTTGCCCTGCGTAGCGTTCCGGGCAGCGGGTAGAACCAGGCAGAGAATTCCCGGCTAGCAGCTTCCCTGTGGCGGGGAAGTGCAAACGTACACGTTTTCGGCCGAAAACGCGTTTTCCGGCGAAAACGCACACCACGGCTCTTTCTGAGAAAAAGCAAGCACGGAGGACGAGAACCGCTTTTGCCCTGCGTAGCGTTCCGGGCAGCGGGTAGAACCAGGCAGAGAATTCCCGGCTAGCAGCTTCCCTGTGGCGGGGAAGTGCAAACGTACACGTTTTCGGCCGAAAACGCGTTTTCCGGCGAAAACGCACACCACGGCTCTTTCTGAGAAAAAGCAAGCACGGAGGACGAGAACCGCTTTTGCCCTGCGTAGCGTTCTGGGCAGCGGGTAGAACCAGGCAGAGAATTCCCGGCTAGCAGCTTCCCTGTGGCGGGGAAGTGCAAACGTACACGTTTTCGGCCGAAAACGCGTTTTCCGGCGAAAACGCACACCACGGCTCTTTCTGAGAAAAAGCAAGCACGGAGGACGAGAACCGCTTTTGCCCTGCGTAGCGTTCCGGGCAGCGGGTAGAACCAGGCAGAGAATTCCCGGCTAGCAGCTTCCCTGTGGCGGGGAAGTGCAAACGTACACGTTTTCGGCCGAAAACGCGTTTTCCGGCGAAAACGCACACCACGGCTCTTTCTGAGAAAAAGCAAGCACGGAGGACGAGAACCGCTTTTGCCCTGCGTAGCGTTCCGGGCAGCGGGTAGAACCAGGCAGAGAATTCCCGGCTAATAGCTTCCCTGTGGCGGGGAAGTGCAAACGTACACGTTTTCGGCCGAAAACGCGTTTTCCGGCGAAAAGGCACACCACGGCTCTTTCTGAGAAAAAGCAAGCACGGAGGACGAGAACCGCTTTTGCCCTGCGTAGCGTTCCGGGCAGCGGGTAGAACCAGGCAGAGAATTCCCGGCTAGCAGCTTCCCTGTGGCGGGGAAGTGCAAACGTACACGTTTTCGGCCGAAAACGCGTTTTCCGGCGAAAACGCACACCACGGCTCTTTCTGAGAAAAAGCAAGCACGGAGGACGAGAACCGCTTTTGCCCTGCGTAGCGTTCCGGGCAGCGGGTAGAACCAGGCAGAGAATTCCCGGCTAGCAGCTTCCCTGTGGCGGGGAAGTGCAAACGTACACGTTTTCGGCCGAAAACGCGTTTTCCGGCGAAAACGCACACCACGGCTCTTTCTGAGAAAAAGCAAGCACGGAGGACGAGAACCGCTTTTGCCCTGCGTAGCGTTCCGGGCAGCGGGTAGAACCAGGCAGAGAATTCCCGGCTAGCAGCTTCCCTGTGGCGGGGAAGTGCAAACGTACACGTTTTCGGCCGAAAACGCGTTTTACGGCGAAAACGCACACCACGGCTCTTTCTGAGAAAAAGCAAGCACGGAGGACGAGAATCGCTTTTGCCCTGCGTAGCGTTCCGGGCAGCGGGTAGAACCAGGCAGAGAATTCCCGGCTAGCAGCTTCCCTGTGGCGGGGAAGTGCAAACGTACACGTTTTCGGCCGAAAACGCGTTTTCCGGCGAAAACGCACACCACGGCTCTTTCTGAGAAAAAGCAAGCACGGAGGACGAGAACCGCTTTTGCCCTGCGTAGCGTTCCGGGCAGCGGGTAGAACCAGGCAGAGAATTCCCGGCTAGCAGCTTCCCTGTGGCGGGGAAGTGCAAACGTACACGTTTTCGGCCGAAAACGCGTTTTCCGGCGAAAACGCACACCACGGCTCTTTCTGAGAAAAAGCAAGCACGGAGGACGAGAACCGCTTTTGCCCTGCGTAGCGTTCCGGGCAGCGGGTAGAACCAGGCAAAGAATTCCCGGCTAGCAGCTTCCCTGTGGCGGGGAAGTGCAAACGTACACGTTTTCGGCCGAAAACGCGTTTTCCGGCGAAAACGCACACCACGGCTCTTTCTGAGAAAAAGCAAGCACGGAGGACGAGAACCGCTTTTGCCCTGCGTAGCGTTCCGGGCAGCGGGTAGAACCAGGCAGAGAATTCCCGGCTAGCAGCTTCCCTGTGGCGGGGAAGTGCAAACGTACACGTTTTCGGCCGAAAACGCGTTTTCCGGCGAAAACGCACACCACGGCTCTTTCTGAGAAAAAGCAAGCACGGAGGACGAGAACCGCTTTTGCCCTGCGTAGCGTTCCGGGCAGCGGGTAGAACCAGGCAGAGAATTCCCGGCTAGCAGCTTCCCTGTGGCGGGGAAGTGCAAACGTACACGTTTTCGGCCGAAAACGCGTTTTCCGGCGAAAACGCACACCACGGCTCTTTCTGAGAAAAAGCAAGCACGGAGGACGAGAACCGCTTTTGCCCTGCGTAGCGTTCCGGGCAGCGGGTAGAACCAGGCAGAGAATTCCCGGCTAGCAGCTTCCCTGTGGCGGGGAAGTGCAAACGTACACGTTTTCGGCCGAAAACGCGTTTTCCGGCGAAAAAGCACACCACGGCTCTTTCTGAGAAAAAGCAAGCACGGAGGACGAGAATCGCTTTTGCCCTGCGTTGCGTTCCGGGCAGCGGGTAGAACCAGGCAGCGAATTCCCTGCTAGCAGCTTCCCTGTGGCGGGGAAGTGCAAACGTACACGTTTTCGGCCGAAAACGCGTTTTCCGGCGAAAAAGCACACCACGGCTCTTTCTGAGAAAAAGCAAGCACGGAGGACGAGAATCGCTTTTGCCCTGTGTAGCGTTTCGGGCAGCGGGTAGAACCAGGCAGCGAATTCCCTGCTAGCAGCTTCCCTGTGGCGGGGAAGTGCAAACGTACATGTTTTCGGCCGAAAACGCGTTTTCCGGCGAAAACGCACACCACGGCTCTTTCTGAGAAAAAGCAAGCACGGAGGACGAGAATCGCTTTTGCCCTGCGTAGCGTTCGGGGCAGCGGGTAGAACCAGGCAGCGAATTCCCTGCTAGCAGCTTCCCTGTGGCGGGGAAGTGCAAACGTACACGTTTTCGGCCGAAAACGCGTTTTCCGGCGAAAACGCACACCACGGCTCTTTCTGAGAAAAAGCAAGCACGGAGGACGAGAACCGCTTTTGCCCTGCGTAGCGTTCCGGGCAGCGGGTAGAACCAGGCAGAGAATTCCCGGCTAGCAGCTTCCCTGTGGCGGGGAAGTGCAAACGTACACGTTTTCGGCCGAAAACGCGTTTTCCGGCGAAAACGCACACCACGGCTCTTTCTGAGAAAAAGCAAGCACGGAGGACGAGAACCGCTTTTGCCCTGCGTAGCGTTCCGGGCAGCGGGTAGAACCAGGCAGAGAATTCCCGGCTAGCAGCTTCCCTGTGGCGGGGAAGTGCAAACGTACACGTTTTCGGCCGAAAACGCGTTTTCCGGCGAAAACGCACACCACGGCTCTTTCTGAGAAAAAGCAAGCACGGAGGACGAGAACCGCTTTTGCCCTGCGTAGCGTTCCGGGCAGCGGGTAGAACCAGGCAGAGAATTCCCGGCTAGCAGCTTCCCTGTGGCGGGGAAGTGCAAACGTACACGTTTTCGGCCGAAAACGCGTTTTCCGGCGAAAACGCACACCACGGCTCTTTCTGAGAAAAAGCAAGCACGGAGGACGAGAACCGCTTTTGCCCTGCGTAGCGTTCCGGGCAGCGGGTAGAACCAGGCAGAGAATTCCCGGCTAGCAGCTTCCCTGTGGCGGGGAAGTGCAAACGTACACGTTTTCGGCCGAAAACGCGTTTTCCGGCGAAAACGCACACCACGGCTCTTTCTGAGAAAAAGCAAGCACGGAGGACGAGAACCGCTTTTGCCCTGCGTAGCGTTCCGGGCAGCGGGTAGAACCAGGCAGAGAATTCCCGGCTAGCAGCTTCCCTGTGGCGGGGAAGTGCAAACGTACACGTTTTCGGCCGAAAACGCGTTTTCCGGCGAAAACGCACACCACGGCTCTTTCTGAGAAAAAGCAAGCACGGAGGACGAGAACCGCTTTTGCCCTGCGTAGCGTTCCGGGCAGCGGGTAGAACCAGGCAGAAAATTCCCGGCTAGCAGCTTCCCTGTGGCCGGGAAGTGCAAACGTACACGTTTTCGGCCGAAAACGCGTTTTCCGGCGAAAACGCACACCACGGCTCTTTCTGAGAAAAAGCAAGCACGGAGGACGAGAATCGCTTTTGCCCTGCGTAGCGTTCCGGGCAGCGGGTAGAACCAGGCAGAGAATTCCCGGCTAGCAGCTTCCCTGTGGCCGGGAAGTGCAAACGTACACGTTTTCGGCCGAAAACGCGTTTTCCGGCGAAAACGCACACCACGGCTCTTTCTGAGAAAAAGCAAGCACGGAGGACGAGAATCGCTTTTGCCCTGCGTAGCGTTCTGAGCAGCGGGTAGAAATAGGCAGCGAATTCCCGGATAGCAGCTTCCCTGTGGCGGGGAAGTGCAAACGTACACGTTTTCGGCCGAAAACGCGTTTTCCGGCGAAAAAGCACACCACGGCTCTTTCTGAGAAAAAGCAAGCACGGAGGACGAGAATCGCTTTTGCCCTGCGTAGCGTTCGGGGCAGCGGGTAGAACCAGGCAGCGAATTCCCTGCTAGCAGCTTCCCTGTGGCGGGGAAGTGCAAACGTACACGTTTTCGGCCGAAAACGCGTTTTCCGGCGAAAACGCACACCACGGCTCTTTCTGAGAAAAAGCAAGCACGGAGGACGAGAACCGCTTTTGCCCTGCGTAGCGTTCCGGGCAGCGGGTAGAACCAGGCAGAGAATTCCCGGCTAGCAGCTTCCCTGTGGCGGGGAAGTGCAAACGTACACGTTTTCGGCCGAAAACGCGTTTTCCGGCGAAAACGCACACCACGGCTCTTTCTGAGAAAAAGCAAGCACGGAGGACGAGAACCGCTTTTGCCCTGCGTAGCGTTCCGGGCAGCGGGTAGAACCAGGCAGAGAATTCCCGGCTAGCAGCTTCCCTGTGGCGGGGAAGTGCAAACGTACACGTTTTCGGCCGAAAACGCGTTTTCCGGCGAAAACGCACACCACGGCTCTTTCTGAGAAAAAGCAAGCACGGAGGACGAGAACCGCTTTTGCCCTGCGTAGCGTTCCGGGCAGCGGGTAGAACCAGGCAGAGAATTCCCGGCTAGCAGCTTCCCTGTGGCGGGGAAGTGCAAACGTACACGTTTTCGGCCGAAAACGCGTTTTCCGGCGAAAACGCACACCACGGCTCTTTCTGAGAAAAAGCAAGCACGGAGGACGAGAACCGCTTTTGCCCTGCGTAGCGTTCCGGGCAGCGGGTAGAACCAGGCAGAGAATTCCCGGCTAGCAGCTTCCCTGTGGCGGGGAAGTGCAAACGTACACGTTTTCGGCCGAAAACGCGTTTTCCGGCGAAAACGCACACCACGGCTCTTTCTGAGAAAAAGCAAGCACGGAGGACGAGAACCGCTTTTGCCCTGCGTAGCGTTCCGGGCAGCGGGTAGAACCAGGCAGAGAATTCCCGGCTAGCAGCTTCCCTGTGGCGGGGAAGTGCAAACGTACACGTTTTCGGCCGAAAACGCGTTTTCCGGCGAAAACGCACACCACGGCTCTTTCTGAGAAAAAGCAAGCACGGAGGACGAGAACCGCTTTTGCCCTGCGTAGCGTTCCGGGCAGCGGGTAGAACCAGGCAGAAAATTCCCGGCTAGCAGCTTCCCTGTGGCCGGGAAGTGCAAACGTACACGTTTTCGGCCGAAAACGCGTTTTACCGGCGAAAACGCACACCACGGCTCTTTCTGAGAAAAAGCAAGCACGGAGGACGAGAATCGCTTTTGCCCTGCGTTGCGTTCCGGGCAGCGGGTAGAACCAGGCAGCGAATTCCCTGCTAGCAGCTTCCCTGTGGCGGGGAAGTGCAAACGTACACGTTTTCGGCCGAAAACGCGTTTTCCGGCGAAAAAGCACACCACGGCTCTTTCTGAGAAAAAGCAAGCACGGAGGACGAGAATCGCTTTTGCCCTGCGTAGCGTTCGGGGCAGCGGGTAGAACCAGGCAGCGAATTCCCTGCTAGCAGCTTCCCTGTGGCGGGGAAGTGCAAACGTACACGTTTTCGGCCGAAAACGCGTTTTCCGGCGAAAAAGCACACCACGGCTCTTTCTGAGAAAAAGCAAGAACGGAGGACCAGAATCGCTTTTGCCCTGCGTAGCGTTCCGGGCAGCGGGTAGAACCAGGCAGCGAATTCCCTGCTAGCAGCTTCCCTGTGGCGGGGAAGTGCAAACGTACACGTTTTCGGCCGAAAACGCGTTTTCCGGCGAAAAAGCACACCACGGCTCTTTCTGAGAAAAAGCAAGCACGGAGGACGAGAATCGCTTTTGCCCTGTGTAGCGTTTCGGGCAGCGGGTAGAACCAGGCAGCGAATTCCCTGCTAGCAGCTTCCCTGTGGCGGGGAAGTGCAAACGTACATGTTTTCGGCCGAAAACGCGTTTTCCGGCGAAAACGCACACCACGGCTCTTTCTGAGAAAAAGCAAGCACGGAGGACGAGAATCGCTTTTGCCCTGCGTAGCGTTCCGGGCAGCGGGTAGAACCAGGCAGAGAATTCCCGGCTAGCAGCTTCCCTGTGGCGGGGAAGTGCAAACGTACACGTTTTCGGCCGAAAACGCGTTTTCCGGCGAAAACGCACACCACGGCTCTTTCTGAGAAAAAGCAAGCACGGAGGACGAGAACCGCTTTTGCCCTGCGTAGCGTTCCGGGCAGCGGGTAGAACCAGGCAGAGAATTCCCGGCTAGCAGCTTCCCTGTGGCGGGGAAGTGCAAACGTACACGTTTTCGGCCGAAAACGCGTTTTCCGGCGAAAACGCACACCACGGCTCTTTCTGAGAAAAAGCAAGCACGGAGGACGAGAACCGCTTTTGCCCTGCGTAGCGTTCCGGGCAGCGGGTAGAACCAGGCAGAGAATTCCCGGCTAGCAGCTTCCCTGTGGCGGGGAAGTGCAAACGTACACGTTTTCGGCCGAAAACGCGTTTTCCGGCGAAAACGCACACCACGGCTCTTTCTGAGAAAAAGCAAGCACGGAGGACGAGAACCGCTTTTGCCCTGCGTAGCGTTCCGGGCAGCGGGTAGAACCAGGCAGAGAATTCCCGGCTAGCAGCTTCCCTGTGGCGGGGAAGTGCAAACGTACACGTTTTCGGCCGAAAACGCGTTTTCCGGCGAAAACGCACACCACGGCTCTTTCTGAGAAAAAGCAAGCACGGAGGACGAGAACCGCTTTTGCCCTGCGTAGCGTTCCGGGCAGCGGGTAGAACCAGGCAGAGAATTCCCGGCTAGCAGCTTCCCTGTGGCGGGGAAGTGCAAACGCACACGTTTTCGGCCGAAAACGCGTTTTCCGGCGAAAACGCACACCACGGCTCTTTCTGAGAAAAAGCAAGCACGGAGGACGAGAACCGCTTTTGCCCTGCGTAGCGTTCCGGGCAGCGGGTAGAACCAGGCAGAGAATTCCCGGCTAGCAGCTTCCCTGTGGCGGGGAAGTGCAAACGTACACGTTTTCGGCCGAAAACGCGTTTTCCGGCGAAAACGCACACCACGGCTCTTTCTGAGAAAAAGCAAGCACGGAGGACGAGAACCGCTTTTGCCCTGCGTAGCGTTCCGGGCAGCGGGTAGAACCAGGCAGAGAATTCCCGGCTAGCAGCTTCCCTGTGGCGGGGAAGTGCAAACGTACACGTTTTCGGCCGAAAACGCGTTTTCCGGCGAAAACGCACACCACGGCTCTTTCTGAGAAAAAGCAAGCACGGAGGACGAGAACCGCTTTTGCCCTGCGTAGCGTTCCGGGCAGCGGGTAGAACCAGGCAGAGAATTCCCGGCTAGCAGCTTCCCTGTGGCGGGGAAGTGCAAACGTACACGTTTTCGGCCGAAAACGCGTTTTCCGGCGAAAACGCACACCACGGCTCTTTCTGAGAAAAAGCAAGCACGGAGGACGAGAACCGCTTTTGCCCTGCGTAGCGTTCCGGGCAGCGGGTAGAACCAGGCAGAAAATTCCCGGCTAGCAGCTTCCCTGTGGCCGGGAAGTGCAAACGTACACGTTTTCGGCCGAAAACGCGTTTTACCGGCGAAAACGCACACCACGGCTCTTTCTGAGAAAAAGCAAGCACGGAGGACGAGAATCGCTTTTGCCCTGCGTTGCGTTCCGGGCAGCGGGTAGAACCAGGCAGCGAATTCCCTGCTAGCAGCTTCCCTGTGGCGGGGAAGTGCAAACGTACACGTTTTCGGCCGAAAACGCGTTTTCCGGCGAAAAAGCACACCACGGCTCTTTCTGAGAAAAAGCAAGCACGGAGGACGAGAATCGCTTTTGCCCTGCGTAGCGTTCGGGGCAGCGGGTAGAACCAGGCAGCGAATTCCCTGCTAGCAGCTTCCCTGTGGCGGGGAAGTGCAAACGTACACGTTTTCGGCCGAAAACGCGTTTTCCGGCGAAAAAGCACACCACGGCTCTTTCTGAGAAAAAGCAAGAACGGAGGACCAGAATCGCTTTTGCCCTGCGTAGCGTTCCGGGCAGCGGGTAGAACCAGGCAGCGAATTCCCTGCTAGCAGCTTCCCTGTGGCGGGGAAGTGCAAACGTACACGTTTTCGGCCGAAAACGCGTTTTCCGGCGAAAACGCACACCACGGCTCTTTCTGAGAAAAAGCAAGCACGGAGGACGAGAATCGCTTTTGCCCTGCGTAGCGTTCCGAGCAGCGGGTAGAAATATGCAGCTAATTGCCGGCTAGCAGATTCCCTGTGGCGGGGAAGTGCAAACGTACACGTTTTCGGCCGAAAACGCGTTTTCCGGAGAAAACGCACACCATGGCTCTTTCTGAGAAAAAGCAAGCACGGAGGACGAGAATCGGTTTTGCCCTGCGTAGCGTTCCGGGCAGCGGGTAAAACCAGGCAGAGAATTCCCGGCTAGCAGCTTCCCTGTGGCCGGGAAGTGCAAACGTACACGTTTACGGCCGAAAACGCGTTTTCCGGCGAAAACGCACACCACGGCTCTTTCTGATTAAAAGCAAGCACGGAGGACGAGAATCGCTTTTGCCCTGCGTAGCGTTCCGGGCAGCGGGTAGAACCAGGCAGAGAATTCCCGGTTAGCAGCTTCCCTGTGGCCGGGAAGTGCAAACGTACACGTTTTCGGCCGAAAACGCGTTTTACGGCGAAAACGCACACCACGGCTCTTTCTGAGAAAAAGCAAGCACGGAGGACGAGAATCGCTTTTGCCCTGCGTAGCGTTCCGGGCAGCGGGTAGAACCAGGCAGATAATTCCCGGCTAGCAGCTTCCCTGTGGCCGGGAAGTGCAAACGTACACGTTTTCGGCCGAAAACGCGTTTTCCGGCGAAAACGCACACCACGGCTCTTTCTGAGAAAAAGCAAGCACGGAGGACGAAAATCGCTTTTGCCCAGCGTAGCGTTCTGAGCAGCGGGTAGAAATAGGCAGCGAATTGCCGGCTAGCAGCTTCCCTGTGGCCGGGAAGTGCAAACGTACACGTTTTCGGCCGAAAACGCGTTTTCCGGCGAAAACGCAAACCACGGCTCTTTCTGAGAAAAAGCAAGCACGGAGGACGAGAATCGCTTTTGACCTGCGTAGCGTTCCGGGCAGCGGGTAGAACCAGGCAGATAATTCCCGGCTAGCAGCTTCCCTGTGGCCGGGAAGTGCAAACGTACACGTTTTCGGCCGAAAACGCGTTTTCCGGCGAAAACGCACACCACGGCTCTTTCTGAGAAAAAGCAAGCACGGAGGACGAGAATCGCTTTTGCCCAGCGTAGCGTTCTGAGCAGCGGTTAGAAATAGGCAGCGAATTGCCGGCTAGCAGCTTCCCTGTGGCCGGGAAGTGCAAACGTACACGTTTTCGGCCGAAAACGCGTTTTCCGGCGAAAACGCACACCACGGCTCTTTCTGAGAAAAAGCAAGCACGGAGGACGAGAATCGCTTTTGCCCTGCGTAGCGTTCCGGGCAGCGGGTAGTACCAGGCAGAGAATTCCAGGCTAGCATCTTCCCTGTGGCGGGGAAGTGCAAACGTACACGTTTTCGGCCGAAAACGCGTTTTCCGGAGAAAAAGCACACCATGGCTCTTTCTGAGAAAAAGCAAGCACGGAGGACGAGAATCGCTTTTGCCCTGCGTAGCGTTCCGGGCAGCGGGTAGAATCAGGCAGAGAATTCCCGGCTAGCAGCTTCGCTGATGCGGGGAAGTGCAAACGTACACGTTTTCGGCCGAAAACGCGTTTTCCGGCGAAAACGCACACCACGGCTCTTTCTGAGAAAAATCAAGCACGGAGGACGAGAATCCCTTTTGCCCTGCGTAGCGTTCCGGGCAGCGGGTAGAACCAGGCAGAGAATTCCCGGCTAGCAGCTTCCCTGTGGCCGGGAAGTGCAAACGTACACGTTTTCGGCCGGAAACGCGTTTTACGGCGAAAACGCACACCACGGCTCTTTCTGAGAAAAAGCAAGCACGGAGGACGAGAATCGCTTCTGCCCTGCGTAGCGTTCAGAGCAGCGGGTAGAAATAGGCAGCGAATTCCCGGCTAGCAGCTTCCCTGTGGCGGGGAAGTGCAAACGTACACGTTTTCGGCCGAAAACGCGTTTTCCGGCGAAAAAGCACACCACGGTTCTTTCTGAGAAAAAGCAAGCACGGAGGACGAGAATCGCTTTTGCCCTGCGTAGCGTTCCGGGCAGCGGGTAGAACCAGGCAGCGAATTCCCTGCTAGCAGCTTCCCTGTGGCGGGGAAGTGCAAACGTACACGTTTTCGGCCGAAAACGCGTTTTCCGGCGAAAAAGCACACCACGGCTCTTTCTGAGAAAAAGCAAGCACGGAGGACGAGAATCGCTTTTGCCCTGCGTAGCGTTCCGAGCAGCGGGTAGAAATAGGCAGCGAATTGCCGGCTAGCAGGTTCCCTGTGGCCGGGAAGTGCAAACGTACACGTTTTCGGCCGAAAACGCGTTTTCCGGAGAAAAAGCACACCATGGCTCTTTCTGAGAAAAAGCAAACACGGAGGACGAGAATCGCTTTTGCCCTGCGTAGCGTTCCGGGCAGCGGGTAGAACCAGGCAGAGAATTCCCGGCTAGCAGCTTCGCTGATGCGGGGAAGTGCAAACGTACACGTTTTCGGCCGAAAACGCGTTTTCCGGCGAAAACGCACACCACGGCTCTTTCTGAGAAAAAGCAAGCACGGAGGACGAGAATCGCTTTTGCCCTGCGTAGCGTTCTGAGCAGCGGGTAGAAATAGGCAGCGAATTGCCGGCTAGCAGCTTCCCTGTGGCCGGGAAGTGCAAACGTACACGTTTCCGGCCGAAAACGCGTTTTCCGGCGAAAAAGCACATCATGGCTCTTTCTGAGAAAAAGCAAGCACGGAGGACGAGAATCTCTTTTGCCCTGCGTAGCGTTCCGGGCAGCGGGTAGAACCAGGCAGAGAATTCCCGGCTAGCAGCTTCCCTGTGGCCGGGAAGTGCAAACGTACACGTTTTCGGCCGAAAACGCGTTTTACGGCGAAAACGCACACCACGGCTCTTTCTGAGAAAAAGCAAGCCCGGAGGACGAGAATCGCTTTTGCCCTGCGTAGCGTTCCGGGCAGCGGGTAGAGCCAGGCGGAGAACTCCCGGCTAGCAGCTTCCCTGTGGCGGGGAAGTGCAAACGTACACGTTTTCGGCCGAAAACGCGTTTTCCGGCGAAAACGCACACCACGGCTCTTTCTGAGAAAAAGCAAGCACGGAGGACGAGAATCGCTTTTGCCCTGCGTAGCGTTCCGGGCAGCGGGTAGAACCAGGCAGAGAATTCCCGGCTAGCAGCTTCCCTGTGGCGGGAAGTGCAAACGTACACGTTTTCGGCCGAAAACACGTTTTCCGGCGAAAACGCACACCACGGCTCTTTCTGAGAAAAAGCAAGCACGGAGGACGAGAATCGCTTTTGCCCTGCGTAGCGTTCCGGGCAGCGGGTAGAACCAGGCAGAGAATTCCCGGCTTGCAGCTTCCCTGTGGCGGGGAAGTGCAAACGTACACGTTTTCGGCCGAAAACGCGTTTTCCGGCGAAAACGCACACCACGGCTCTTTCTGAGAAAAAGCAAGCACGGAGGACGAGAATCGCTTTTGCCCTGCGTAGCGTTCCGGGCAGCGGGTAGAACCAGGCAGCGAATTGCCGGCTAGCAGCTTCGCTGTTGCGGGGAAGTGCAAACGTACACGTTTTCGGCCGAAAACGCGTTTTCCGGCGAAAACGCACACCACGGCTCTTTCTGAGAAAAAGCAAGCACGGAGGACGAGAATCGCTTTTGCCCTGCGTAGCGTTCCGGGCAGCGGGTAGAACCAGGCAGAGAATTCCCGGCTAGCAGCTTCCCTGTGGCCGGGAAGTGCAAACGTACACGTTTTCGGCCGAAAACGCGTTTTCGGCGAAAACGCACACCACGGCTCTTTCTGAGAAAAAGCAAGCACGGAGGACGAGAATCGCTTTTGCCCTGCGTAGTGTTCCGGGCAGCGGGTAGAACCAGGCAGAGAATTCCCGGCTAGCAGCTTCCCTGTGGCCGGGAAGTGCAAACGTACACGTTTTCGGCCGAAAACGCGTTTTCCGGTGAAAACGCACACCACGGCTCTTTCTGAGAAAAAGCAAGCACGGAGGACGAGAACCGCTTTTGCCCTGCGTAGCGTTCGGGGCAGCGGGTAGAACCAGGCAGAGAATTCCCTGCTAGCAGCTTCGCTGTGGTGGGGAAGTGCAAACGTACAGGTTTTCTGCCGAAAACGCGTTTTCCGGCGAAAACGCACACCACGGCTCTTTCTGAGAAAAAGCAAGCACGGAAGACGAGAATCGCTTTTGCCCTGCGTAGCGTTCCGGGCAGCGGGTAGAACCAGGCAGAGAATTCCCGGCTAGCAGCTTCCCTGTGGCCGGGAAGTGCAAAGGTACACTTTTTCGGCCGAAAACGCGTTTTCCGGCGAAAACGCACACCACGGCTCTTTCTGAGAAAAAGCAAGCACGGAGGACGAGAATCGCTTTTGCCCTGCGTAGCGTTCCGGGCAGCGGGTAGAACCAGGCAGAGAATTCCCGGCTAGCAGCTTCCCTGTGTCCGGGAAGTGCAAACGTACACGTTTTTGGCCGAAAACGCGTTTTCCGGCGAAAACGCACACCACGGCTCTTTCTGAGAAAAAGCAAGCACGGAGGACGAGAATCGCTTTTGCCCTGCGTAGCGTTCCGGGCAGCGGGTAGAACCAGGCAGAGAATTCCCGGCTAGCAGCTTCCCTGTGGCCGGGAAGTGCAAACGTACACGTTTTCGGCCGAAAACGCGTTTTCCGGCGAAAACGCACACCACGGCTCTTTCTGAGAAAAATCAAGCACGGAGGACGAGAATCCCTTTTGCCCTGCGTAGCGTTCCGGGCAGCGGGTAGAACCAGGCAGAGAATTCCCGGCTAGCAGCTTCCCTGTGGCCGGGAAGTGCAAACGTACACGTTTTCGGCCGGAAACGCGTTTTACGGCGAAAACGCACACCACGGCTCTTTCTGAGAAAAAGCAAGCACGGAGGACGAGAATCGCTTCTGCCCTGCGTAGCGTTCAGAGCAGCGGGTAGAAATAGGCAGCGAATTCCCGGCTAGCAGCTTCCCTGTGGCGGGGAAGTGCAAACGTACACGTTTTCGGCCGAAAACGCGTTTTCCGGCGAAAAAGCACAATACGGTTCTTTCTGAGAAAAAGCAAGCACGGAGGACGATAATCGCTTTTGCCCTGCGTAGCGTTCCGGGCAGCGGGTAGAACCAGGCAGCGAATTCCCTACTAGCAGCTTCCCTGTGGCGGGGAAGTGCAAACGTACACGTTTTCGGCCGAAAACGCGTTTTCCGGCGAAAACGCACACCACGGCTCTTTCTGAGAAAAAGCAAGCACGGAGGACGAGAATCGCTTTTGCCCTGCGTAGCGTTCCGGGCAGCGGGTAGAACCAGGCAGAGAATTCCCGGCTAGCAGCTTCGCTGATGCGGGGAAGTGCAAACGTACACGTTTTCGGCCGAAAACGCGTTTTAAGGCGAAAACGCACACCACGGCTCTTTCTGAGAAAAAGCAAGCACGGAGGACGAGAATCGCTTTTGCCCTGCGTAGCGTTCTGAGCAGCGGGTAGAAATAGGCAGCGAATTGCCGGCTAGCAGCTTCCCTGTGGCCGGGAAGTGCAAACGTACACGTTTCCGGCCGAAAACGCGTTTTCCGGCGAAAAAGCACATCATGTCTCTTTCTGAGAAAAAGCAAGCACGGAGGACGAGAATCTCTTTTGCCCTGCGTAGCGTTCCGGGCAGCGGGTAGAACCAGGCAGAGAATTCCCGGCTAGCAGCTTCCCTGTGGCCGGGAAGTGCAAACGTACACGTTTTCGGCCGAAAACGCGTTTTCCGGCGAAAACGCACACCACGGCTCTTTCTGAGAAAAAGCAAGCCCGGAGGACGAGAATCGCTTTTGCCCTGCGTAGCGTTCCGGGCAGCGGGTAGAGCCAGGCGGAGAACTCCCGGCTAGCAGCTTCCCTGTGGCGGGGAAGTGCAAACGTACACGTTTTCGGCCGAAAACACGTTTTCCGGCGAAAACGCACACCACGGCTCTTTCTGAGAAAAAGCAAGCACGGAGGACGAGAATCGCTTTTGCCCTGCGTAGCGTTCCGGGCAGCGGGTAGAACCAGGCAGAGAATTCCCGGCTAGCAGCTTCCCTGTGGCGGGAAGTGCAAACGTACACGTTTTCGGCCGAAAACACGTTTTCCGGCGAAAACGCACACCACGGCTCTTTCTGAGAAAAAGCAAGCACGGAGGACGAGAATCGCTTTTGCCCTGCGTAGCGTTCCGGGCAGCGGGTAGAACCAGGCAGAGAATTCCCTGCTAGCAGCTTCGCTGTGGCGGGGAAGTGCAAACGTACACGTTTTCGGCCGAAAACGCGTTTTCCGGCGAAAACGCACACCACGGCTCTTTCTGAGAAAAAGCAAGCACGGAGGACGAGAATCGCTTTTGCCCTGCGTAGCGTTCCGGGCAGCGGGTAGAACCAGGCAGCGAATTGCCGGCTAGCAGCTTCGCTGTTGCGGGGAAGTGCAAACGTACACGTTTTCGGCCGAAAACGCGTTTTCCGGCGAAAACGCACACCACGGCTCTTTCTGAGAAAAAGCAAGCACGGAGGACGAGAATCGCTTTTGCCCTGCGTAGCGTTCCGGGCAGCGGGTAGAACCAGGCAGAGAATTCCCGGCTAGCAGCTTCCCTGTGGCCGGCAAGTGCAAACGTACACGTTTTCGGCCGAAAACGCGTTTTGCGGCGAAAACGCACACCACGGCTCTTTCTGAGAAAAAGCAAGCACGGAGGACGAGAATCGCTTTTGCCCTGCGTAGCGTTCCGGGCAGCGGGTAGAACCAGGCAGAGAATTCCCGGCTAGCAGCTTCCCTGTGGCCGGGAAGTGCAAACGTACACGTTTTCGGCCGAAAACGCGTTTTGCGGCGAAAACGCACACCACGGCTCTTTCTGAGAAAAAGCAAGCACGGAGGACGAGAATCGCTTTTGCCCTGCGTAGCGTTCCGGGCAGCGGGTAGAACCAGGCAGAGAATTCCCGGCTAGCAGCTTCCCTGTGGCGGGGAAGTGCAAACGTACACGTTTTCGGCCGAAAACGCGTTTTCCGGCGAAAACGCACACCACGGCTCTTTCTGAGAAAAAGCAAGCACGGAGGACGAGAATCGCTTTTGCCCTGCGTAGCGTTCCGGGCAGCGGGTAGAACCAGGCAGAGAATTCCCTGCTAGCAGCTTCGCTGTGGCGGGGAAGTGCAAACGTACACGTTTTCGGCCGAAAACGCGTTTTCCGGCGAAAAAGCACACCATGGCTCTTTCTGAGATAAAGCAAGCACGGAGGACGAGAATCGCTTTTGCCCCGCGTAGCGTTCCGGGCAGCGGGTAGAACCAGGCGGAGAACTCCCGGCTAGCAGCTTCCCTGTGGCCGGGAGGTGCAAACGTACACGTTTTCAGGCGAAAAAGCGTTTTCGGCGAAAACGCACACCACGGCTCTTTCTGAGATAAAGCAAGCACGGAGGACGAGATTCGCTTTTGCCCTGCGTAGTGTTCCGGGCAGCGGGTAGAACCAGGCAGAGAATTCCCGGCTAGCAGCTTCCCTGTGGCCGGGAAGTGCAAACGTACACGTTTTCGGCCGAAAACGCGTTTTCCGGCGAAAACGCACACCACGGCTCTTTCTGAGAAAAAGCAAGCACGGAGGACGAGAATCGCTTTTGCCCTGCGTAGCGTTCCGGGCAGCGGGTAGAACCAGGCAGAGAATTCCCGGCTAGCAGCTTCGCTGTTGCGGGGAAGTGCAAACGTACACGTTTTCGGCCGAAAACGCGTTTTCCGGCGAAAACGCACACCACGGCTCTTTCTGAGAAAAAGCAAGCACGGAGGACGAGAATCGCTTTTGCCCTGCGTAGCGTTCCGGGCAGCGGGTAGAACCAGGCAGAGAATTCCCTGCTAGCAGCTTCGCTGTGGCGGGGAAGTGCAAACGTACACGTTTTCGGCCGAAAACGCGTTTTCCGGCGAAAACGCACACCACGGCTCTTTCTGAGAAAAAGCAAGCACGGAGGACGAGAATCGCTTTTGCCCTGTGTAGCGTTCCGGGCAGCGGGTAGAACCAGGCAGAGAATTCCCGGCTAGCAGCTTCCCTGTGGCGGGGAAGTGCAAACGTACACATTTTCGGCCGAAAACGCGTTTTCCGGCGAAAACGCACACCACGGCTCTTTCTGAGAAAAAGCAAGCACGGAGGACGAGAATCGCTTTTGCCCTGCGTAGCGTTCTGAGCAGCGGGTAGAAATAGGCAGCGAATTCCCGGCTAGCAGCTTCCCTGTGGCGGGGAAGTGCAAACGTACACGTTTTCGGCCGAAAACGCGTTTTCCGGCGAAAAAGCACACCACGGCTCTTTCTGAGAAAAAGCAAGCACGGAGGACGAGAATCGCTTTTGCCCTGCGTAGCGTTCGGGGCAGCGGGTAGAACCAGGCAGCGAATTCCCTGCTAGCAGCTTCCCTGTGGCGGGGAAGTGCAAACGTACACGTTTTCGGCCGAAAACGCGTTTTCCGGCGAAAACGCACACCACGGCTCTTTCTGAGAAAAAGCAAGCACGGAAGACGAGAATCGCTTTTGCCCTGCGTAGCGTTCCGGGCAGCGGGTAGAACCAGGCAGAGAATTCCCGGCTAGCAGCTTCCCTGTGGCGGGGAAGTGCAAACGTACACGTTTTCGACCGAAAACGCGTTTTCCGGCGAAAACGCACACCACGGCTCTTTCTGAGAAAAAGCAAGCACGGAGGACGAGAATCGCTTTTGCCCTGCGTAGCGTTCCGGGCAGCGGGTAGAACCAGGCAGCGAATTCTCTGCTAGCAGCTTCCCTTTGGCGGAGAAGTGCAAACGTACAAGTTTTCGGCCGAAAACGCGTTTTCCGGCGAAAACGCACACCACGGCTCTTTCTGAGAAAAAGCAAGCACGGAGGACGAGAATCGCTTTTGCCCTGCGTAGCGTTCCGGGCAGCGGGTAGAACCAGGCAGAGAATTCCCGGCTAGCAGCTTCCCTGTGGCGGGAAGTGCAAACGTACACGTTTTCGGCCGAAAACACGTTTTCCGGCGAAAACGCACACCACGGCTCTTTCTGAGAAAAAGCAAGCACGGAGGACGAGAATCGCTTTTGCCCTGCCTAGCGTTCCGGGCAGCGGGTAGAACCAGGCAGAGAATTCCCTGCTAGCAGCTTCGCTGTGGCGGGGAAGTGCAAACGTACACGTTTTCGGCCGAAAACGCGTTTTGCGGCGAAAACGCACACCACGGCTCTTTCTGAGAAAAAGCAAGCACGGAGGACGAGAATCGCTTTTGCCCTGCGTAGCGTTCCGGGCAGCGGGTAGAACCAGGCAGCGAATTGCCGGCTAGCAGCTTCGCTGTTGCGGGGAAGTGCAAACGTACACGTTTTCGGCCGAAAACGCGTTTTCCGGCGAAAACGCACACCACGGCTCTTTCTGAGAAAAAGCAAGCACGGAGGACGAGAATCGCTTTTGCCCTGCGTAGCGTTCCGGGCAGCGGGTAGAACCAGGCAGAGAATTCCCGGCTAGCAGCTTCCCTGTGGCCGGGAAGTGCAAACGTACACGTTTTCGGCCGAAAACGCGTTTTCGGCGAAAACGCACACCACGGCTCTTTCTGAGAAAAAGCAAGCACGGAGGACGAGAATCGCTTTTGCCCTGCGTAGTGTTCCGGGCAGCGGGTAGAACCAGGCAGAGAATTCCCGGCTAGCAGCTTCCCTGTGGCCGGGAAGTGCAAACGTACACGTTTTCGGCCGAAAACGCGTTTTCCGGTGAAAACGCACACCACGGCTCTTTCTGAGAAAAAGCAAGCACGGAGGACGAGAACCGCTTTTGCCCTGCGTAGCGTTCGGGGCAGCGGGTAGAACCAGGCAGAGAATTCCCTGCTAGCAGCTTCGCTGTGGCGGGGAAGTGCAAACGTACAGGTTTTCTGCCGAAAACGCGTTTTCCGGCGAAAACGCACACCACGGCTCTTTCTGAGAAAAAGCAAGCACGGAAGACGAGAATCGCTTTTGCCCTGCGTAGCGTTCCGGGCAGCGGGTAGAACCAGGCAGAGAATTCCCGGCTAGCAGCTTCCCTGTGGCGGGGAAGTGCAAACGTACACTTTTTCGGCCGAAAACGCGTTTTCCGGCGAAAACGCACACCACGGCTCTTTCTGAGAAAAAGCAAGCACGGAGGACGAGAATCGCTTTTGCCCTGCGTAGCGTTCCGGGCAGCGGGTAGAACCAGGCAGAGAATTCCCGTCTAGCAGCTTCCCTGTGGCCGGGAAGTGCAAACGTACACGTTTTTGGCCGAAAACGCGTTTTCCGGCGAAAACGCACACCACGGCTCTTTCTGAGAAAAAGCAAGCACGGAGGACTAGAATCGCTTTTGCCCTGCGTAGCGTTCCGGGCAGCGGGTAGAACCAGGCAGAGAATTCCCGGCTAGCAGCTTCGCTGTGGCGGGGAAGTGCAAACGTACACGTTTTCGGCCGAAAACGCGTTTTCCAGCGAAAACGCACACCACGGCTCTTTCTGAGAAAAAGCAAGCACGGAGGACGATAATCGCTTTTGCCCTGCGTAGCGTTCCGGGCAGCGGGTAGAACCAGGCAGTGAAATCCCTGCTAGCAGCTTCCCTGTGGCGGAGAAGTGCAAACGTACACGTTTCCGGCCGAAAACGCGTTTTCCGGCGAAAACGCACACCACGGCTCTTTCTGAGAAAAAGCAAGCACGGAGGACGAGAATCGCTTTTGCCCTGCGTAGCGTTCCGGGCAGCGGGTAGAACCAGGCAGAAAATTCCCGGCTAGCAGCTTCTCTGTGTCCGGGAAGTGCAAACGTACACGTTTTCGGCCGAAAACGCGTTTTGCGGCGAAAACGCACACCACGGCTCTTTCTGAGAAAAAGCAAGCACGGAGGACGAGAATCGCTTTTGCCCTGCGTAGCGTTCCGGGCAGCGGGTAGAACCAGGCAGAGAATTCCCGGCTAGCAGCTTCCCTGTGGCCGGGAAGTGCAAACGTACACGTTTTCGGCCGAAAACGCGTTTTGTGGCGAAAACGCACACCACGGCTCTTTCTGAGAAAAAGCAAGCACGGAGGACGAGAATCGCTTTTGCCCTGCGTAGCGTTCCGGGCAGCGGGTAGAACCAGGCAGAGAATTCCCGGCTAGCAGCTTCCCTGTGGCCGGGAAGTGCAAACGTACACGTTTTCGGCCGAAAACGCGTTTTGCGGCGAAAACGCACACCACGGCTCTTTCTGAGAAAAAGCAAGCACGGAGGACGAGAATCGCTTTTGCCCTGCGTAGCGTTCCGGGCAGCGGGTAGAACCAGGCAGAGAATTCCCGGCTAGCAGCTTCCCTGTGGCCGGGAAGTGCAAACGTACACGTTTTCGGCCGAAAACGCGTTTTGCGGCGAAAACGCACACCACGGCTCTTTCTGAGAAAAAGCAAGCACGGAGGACGAGAATCGCTTTTGCCCTGCGTAGCGTTCCGGGCAGCGGGTAGAACCAGGCAGAGAATTCCCGGCTAGCAGCTTCCCTGTGGCGGGGAAGTGCAAACGTACACGTTTTCGGCCGAAAACGCGTTTTCCGGCGAAAACGCACACCACGGCTCTTTCTGAGAAAAAGCAAGCACGGAGGACGAGAATCGCTTTTGCCCTGCGTAGCGTTCCGGGCAGCGGGTAGAACCAGGCAGAGAATTCCCGGCTAGCAGCTTCCCTGTGGCGGGGAAGTGCAAACGTACACGTTTTCGGCAGAAAACGCGTTTTCCGGCGAAATCGCACACCACGGCTCTTTCTGAGAAAAAGCAAGCACGGAGGACGAGAATCGCTTTTGCCCTGCGTAGCGTTCCGGGCAGCGGGTAGAACCAGGCAGAGAATTCCCTGCTAGCAGCTTCGCTGTGGCGGGGAAGTGCAAACGTACACGTTTTCGGCCGAAAACGCGTTTTCCGGCGAAAAGGCACACCATGGCTCTTTCTGAGATAAAGCAAGCACGGAGGACGAGAATCGCTTTTGCCCCGCGTAGCGTTCCGGGCAGCGGGTAGAACCAGGCGGAGAACTCCCGGCTAGCAGCTTCCCTGTGGCCGGGAGGTGCAAACGTACACGTTTTCAGGCGAAAAAGCGTTTTCGGCGAAAACGCACACCACGGCTCTTTCTGAGATAAAGCAAGCACGGAGGACGAGATTCGCTTTTGCCCTGCGTAGTGTTCCGGGCAGCGGGTAGAACCAGGCAGAGAATTCCCGGCTAGCAGCTTCCCTGTGGCCGGGAAGTGCAAACGTACACGTTTTCGGCCGAAAACGCGTTTTCCGGCGAAAACGCACACCACGGCTCTTTCTGAGAAAAAGCAAGCACGGAGGACGAGAATCGCTTTGGCCCTGCGTAGCGTTCCGGGCAGCGGGTAGAACCAGGCAGAGAATTCCCGGCTAGCAGCTTCGCTGTTGCGGGGAAGTGCAAACGTACACGTTTTCGGCCGAAAACGCGTTTTCCGGCGAAAACGCACACCACGGCTCTTTCTGAGAAAAAGCAAGCACGGAGGACGAGAATCGCTTTTGCCCTGCGTAGCGTTCCGGGCAGCGGGTAGAACCAGGCAGAGAATTCCCTGCCAGCAGCTTCGCTGTGGCGGGGAAGTGCAAACGTACACGTTTTCGGCCGAAAACGCGTTTTCCGGCGAAAACGCACACCACGGCTCTTTCTGAGAAAAAGCAAGCACGGAGGACGAGAATCGCTTTTGCCCTGTGTAGCGTTCCGGGCAGCGGGTAGAACCAGGCAGAGAATTCCCGGCTAGCAGCTTCCCTGTGGCGGGGAAGTGCAAACGTACACATTTTCGGCCGAAAACGCGTTTTCCGGCGAAAACGCACACCACGGCTCTTTCTGAGAAAAAGCAAGCACGGAGGACGAGAATCGCTTTTGCCCTGCGTAGCGTTCTGAGCAGCGGGTAGAAATAGGCAGCGAATTCCCGGCTAGCAGCTTCCCTGTGGCGGGGAAGTGCAAACGTACACGTTTTCGGCCGAAAACGCGTTTTCCGGCGAAAAAGCACACCACGGCTCTTTCTGAGAAAAAGCAAGCACGGAAGACGAGAATCGCTTTTGCCCTGCGTAGCGTTCCGGGCAGCGGGTAGAACCAGGCAGAGAATTCCCGGCTAGCAGCTTCCCTGTGGCGGGGAAGTGCAAACGAACACGTTTTCGGCCGAAAACGCGTTTTCCGGCGAAAACGCACACCACGGCTCTTTCTGAGAAAAAGCAAGCACGGAGGACGAGAATCGCTTTTGCCCTGCGTAGCGTTCCGGGCAGCGGGTAGAACCAGGCAGAGAATTCCCGGCTAGCAGCTTCCCTGTGGCCGGGAAGTGCAAAGGTACACTTTTTCGGCCGAAAACGCGTTTTCCGGCGAAAACGCACACCACGGCTCTTTCTGAGAAAAAGCAAGCACGGAGGACGAGAATCGCTTTTGCCCTGCGTAGCGTTCCGGGCAGCGGGTAGAACCAGGCAGAGAATTCCCGTCTAGCAGCTTCCCTGTGGCCGGGAAGTGCAAACGTACACGTTTTTGGCCGAAAACGCGTTTTCCGGCGAAAACGCACACCACGGCTCTTTCTGAGAAAAAGCAAGCACGGAGGACTAGAATCGCTTTTGCCCTGCGTAGCGTTCCGGGCAGCGGGTAGAACCAGGCAGAGAATTCCCGGCTAGCAGCTTCGCTGTGGCGGGGAAGTGCAAACGTACACGTTTTCGGCCGAAAACGCGTTTTCCAGCGAAAACGCACACCACGGCTCTTTCTGAGAAAAAGCAAGCACGGAGGACGATAATCGCTTTTGCCCTGCGTAGCGTTCCGGGCAGCGGGTAGAACCAGGCAGTGAAATCCCTGCTAGCAGCTTCCCTGTGGCGGAGAAGTGCAAACGTACACGTTTCCGGCCGAAAACGCGTTTTCCGGCGAAAACGCACACCACGGCTCTTTCTGAGAAAAAGCAAGCACGGAGGACGAGAATCGCTTTTGCCCTGCGTAGCGTTCCGGGCAGCGGGTAGAACCAGGCAGAAAATTCCCGGCTAGCAGCTTCTCTGTGTCCGGGAAGTGCAAACGTACACGTTTTCGGCCGAAAACGCGTTTTGCGGCGAAAACGCACACCACGGCTCTTTCTGAGAAAAAGCAAGCACGGAGGACGAGAATCGCTTTTGCCCTGCGTAGCGTTCCGGGCAGCGGGTAGAACCAGGCAGAGAATTCCCGGCTAGCAGCTTCCCTGTGGCCGGGAAGTGCAAACGTACACGTTTTCGGCCGAAAACGCGTTTTGTGGCGAAAACGCACACCACGGCTCTTTCTGAGAAAAAGCAAGCACGGAGGACGAGAATCGCTTTTGCCCTGCGTAGCGTTCCGGGCAGCGGGTAGAACCAGGCAGAGAATTCCCGGCTAGCAGCTTCCCTGTGGCCGGGAAGTGCAAACGTACACGTTTTCGGCCGAAAACGCGTTTTGCGGCGAAAACGCACACCACGGCTCTTTCTGAGAAAAAGCAAGCACGGAGGACGAGAATCGCTTTTGCCCTGCGTAGCGTTCCGGGCAGCGGGTAGAACCAGGCAGAGAATTCCCGGCTAGCAGCTTCCCTGTGGCCGGGAAGTGCAAACGTACACGTTTTCGGCCGAAAACGCGTTTTGCGGCGAAAACGCACACCACGGCTCTTTCTGAGAAAAAGCAAGCACGGAGGACGAGAATCGCTTTTGCCCTGCGTAGCGTTCCGGGCAGCGGGTAGAACCAGGCAGAGAATTCCCGGCTAGCAGCTTCCCTGTGGCGGGGAAGTGCAAACGTACACGTTTTCGGCCGAAAACGCGTTTTCCGGCGAAAACGCACACCACGGCTCTTTCTGAGAAAAAGCAAGCACGGAGGACGAGAATCGCTTTTGCCCTGCGTAGCGTTCCGGGCAGCGGGTAGAACCAGGCAGAGAATTCCCGGCTAGCAGCTTCCCTGTGGCGGGGAAGTGCAAACGTACACGTTTTCGGCCGAAAACGCGTTTTCCGGCGAAAACGCACACCACGGCTCTTTCTGAGAAAAAGCAAGCACGGAGGACGAGAATCGCTTTTGCCCTGCGTAGCGTTCCGGGCAGCGGGTAGAACCAGGCAGAGAATTCCCTGCTAGCAGCTTCGCTGTGGCGGGGAAGTGCAAACGTACACGTTTTCGGCCGAAAACGCGTTTTCCGGCGAAAAGGCACACCATGGCTCTTTCTGAGATAAAGCAAGCACGGAGGACGAGAATCGCTTTTGCCCCGCGTAGCGTTCCGGGCAGCGGGTAGAACCAGGCGGAGAACTCCCGGCTAGCAGCTTCCCTGTGGCCGGGAGGTGCAAACGTACACGTTTTCAGGCGAAAAAGCGTTTTCGGCGAAAACGCACACCACGGCTCTTTCTGAGATAAAGCAAGCACGGAGGACGAGATTCGCTTTTGCCCTGCGTAGTGTTCCGGGCAGCGGGTAGAACCAGGCAGAGAATTCCCGGCTAGCAGCTTCCCTGTGGCCGGGAAGTGCAAACGTACACGTTTTCGGCCGAAAACGCGTTTTCCGGCGAAAACGCACACCACGGCTCTTTCTGAGAAAAAGCAAGCACGGAGGACGAGAATCGCTTTGGCCCTGCGTAGCGTTCCGGGCAGCGGGTAGAACCAGGCAGAGAATTCCCGGCTAGCAGCTTCGCTGTTGCGGGGAAGTGCAAACGTACACGTTTTCGGCCGAAAACGCGTTTTCCGGCGAAAACGCACACCACGGCTCTTTCTGAGAAAAAGCAAGCACGGAGGACGAGAATCGCTTTTGCCCTGCGTAGCGTTCCGGGCAGCGGGTAGAACCAGGCAGAGAATTCCCTGCCAGCAGCTTCGCTGTGGCGGGGAAGTGCAAACGTACACGTTTTCGGCCGAAAACGCGTTTTCCGGCGAAAACGCACACCACGGCTCTTTCTGAGAAAAAGCAAGCACGGAGGACGAGAATCGCTTTTGCCCTGTGTAGCGTTCCGGGCAGCGGGTAGAACCAGGCAGAGAATTCCCGGCTAGCAGCTTCCCTGTGGCGGGGAAGTGCAAACGTACACATTTTCGGCCGAAAACGCGTTTTCCGGCGAAAACGCACACCACGGCTCTTTCTGAGAAAAAGCAAGCACGGAGGACGAGAATCGCTTTTGCCCTGCGTAGCGTTCTGAGCAGCGGGTAGAAATAGGCAGCGAATTCCCGGCTAGCAGCTTCCCTGTGGCGGGGAAGTGCAAACGTACACGTTTTCGGCCGAAAACGCGTTTTCCGGCGAAAAAGCACACCACGGCTCTTTCTGAGAAAAAGCAAGCACGGAGGACGAGAATCGCTTTTGCCCTGCGTAGCGTTCGGGGCAGCGGGTAGAACCAGGCAGCGAATTCCCTGCTAGCAGCTTCCCTGTGGCGGGGAAGTGCAAACGTACACGTTTTCGGCCGAAAACGCGTTTTCCGGCGAAAACGCACACCACGGCTCTTTCTGAGAAAAAGCAAGCACGGAAGACGAGAATCGCTTTTGCCCTGCGTAGCGTTCCGGGCAGCGGGTAGAACCAGGCAGAGAATTCCCGGCTAGCAGCTTCCCTGTGGCGGGGAAGTGCAAACGTACACGTTTTCGACCGAAAACGCGTTTTCCGGCGAAAACGCACACCACGGCTCTTTCTGAGAAAAAGCAAGCACGGAGGACGAGAATCGCTTTTGCCCTGCGTAGCGTTCCGGGCAGCGGGTAGAACCAGGCAGCGAATTCTCTGCTAGCAGCTTCCCTTTGGCGGAGAAGTGCAAACGTACAAGTTTTCGGCCGAAAACGCGTTTTCCGGCGAAAACGCACACCACGGCTCTTTCTGAGAAAAAGCAAGCACGGAGGACGAGAATCGCTTTTGCCCTGCGTAGCGTTCCGGGCAGCGGGTAGAACCAGGCAGAGAATTCCCGGCTAGCAGCTTCCCTGTGGCCGGGAAGTGCAAACGTACACGTTTTCGGCCGAAAACGCGTTTTCCGGCGAAAACGCACACCACGGCTCTTTCTGAGAAAAAGCAAGCACGGAGGACGAGAATCGCTTTTGCCCTGCGTAGCGTTCCGGGCAGCGGGTAGAACCAGGCAGAGAATTCCCGGCTAGCAGCTTCCCTGTGGCCGGGAAGTGCAAACGTACACGTTTTCGGCCGAAAACGCGTTTTGCGGCGAAAACGCACACCACGGCTCTTTCTGAGAAAAAGCAAGCACGGAGGACGAGAATCGCTTTTGCCCTGCGTAGCGTTCCGGGCAGCGGGTAGAACCAGGCAGAGAATTCCCGTCTAGCAGCTTCCCTGTGCTCGGGAAGTGCAAACGTACACGTTTTCGGCCGAAAACGCGTTTTCCGGCGAAAACGCACACCACGGCTCTTTCTGAGAAAAAGCAAGCACGGAGGACGAGAATCGCTTTTGCCCTGCGTAGCGTTCCGGGCAGCGGGTAGAACCAGGCAGAGAATTCCCGGCTAGCAGCTTCCCTGTGGCGGGGAAGTGCAAACGTACACGTTTTCGGCCGAAAACGCGTTTTCCGGCGAAAACGCACACCACGGCTCTTTCTGAGAAAAAGCAAGCACGGAGGACGAGAACCGCTTTTGCCCTGCGTAGCGTTCCGAGCAGCGGGTAGAAATAGGCAGCGAATTCCCTGCTAGCAGCTTCCCTGTGGCGGGGAAGTGCAAACGTACACGTTTTCGGCCGAAAACGCGTTTTCCGGCGAAAAGGCACACCACGGCTCTTTCTGAGAAAAAGCAAGCACGGAGGACGAGAATCGCTTTTGCCCTGCGTAGCGTTCCGGGCAGCGGGTAGAACCAGGCAGAAAATTCCCGGCTAGCAGCTTCACTGTGGCCAGGAAGTGCAAACGTACACGTTTTCGGCCGAAAACGCGTTTTACCGGCGAAAACGCACACCACGGCTCTTTCTGAGAAAAAGCAAGCACGGAGGACGAGAATCGCTTTTGCCCTGCGTAGCGTTCCGGGCAGCGGGTAGAACCAGGCAGAGAATTGCCGGCTAGCAGCTTCCCTGTGGCCGGGAAGTGCAAACGTACACGTTTTCGGCCGAAAACGCGTTTTCCGGCGAAAACGCACACCACGGCTCTTTCTGAGAAAAAGCAAGCACGGAGGATGAGAATCGTTTTGCCCTGCGTAGCGTTCTGAGCAGCGGGTAGAAATAGGCAGCGAATTCCCGGCTAGCAGCTTCCCTGTGGCGGGGAAGTGCAAACGTACACGTTTTCGGCCGAAAACGCGTTTTCCGGCGAAAAAGCACACCACGGCTCTTTCTGAGAAAAAGCAAGCACGGAGGACGAGAATCGCTTTTGCCCTGCGTAGCGTTCGGGGCAGCGGGTAGAACCAGGCAGCGAATTCCCTGCTAGCATCTTCCCTGTGGCGGGGAAGTGCAAACGTACACGTTTTCGGCCGAAAACGCGTTTTGCGGCGAAAAAGCACACCACGGCTCTTTCTGAGAAAAAGCAAGCACGGAGGACGAGAATCGCTTTTGCCCTGCGTAGCGTTCCGGGCAGCGGGTAGAACCAGGCAGCGAATTCCCTGCTAGCAGCTTCCCTGTGGCGGGGAAGTGCAAACGTACACGTTTTCGGCCGAAAACGCGTTTTCCGGCGAAAACGCACACCACGGCTCTTTCTGAGAAAAAGCAAGCACGGAGGACGAGAATCGCTTTTGCCCTGCGTAGCGTTCCGGGCAGCGGGTAGAACCAGGCAGAGAATTCCCGGCTAGCAGCTTCCCTGTGGCGGGGAAGTGCAAACGTACACGTTTTCGGCCGAAAACGCGTTTTCCGGCGAAAACGCACATCATGGCTCTTTCTGAGAAAAAGCAAGCACGGAGGACGAGAATCGCTTTTGCCCTGCGTAGCGTTCCGGGCAGCGGGTAGAACCAGGCAGAGAATTCCCGGCTAGCAGCTTCCCTGTGGCCGGGAAGTGCAAACGTACACGTTTTCGGCCGAAAACGCGTTTTCCGGCGAAAACGCACACCACGGCTCTTTCTGAGAAAAAGCAAGCACGGAGGACGAGAATCGCTTTTGCCCTGCGTAGCGTTCTGAGCAGCGGGTAGAAATAGGCAGCGAATTCCCGGCTAGCAGCTTCCCTGTGGCGGGGAAGTGCAAACGTACACGTTTTCGGCCGAAAACGCGTTTTCCGGCGAAAACGCACACCACGGCTCTTTCTGAGTAAAAGCAAGCACGGAGGACGAGAATCGCTTTTGCCCTGCGTAGCGTTCCGGGCAGCGGGTAGAACCAGGCAGCGAATTCCCGGCTAGCAGCTTCCCTGTGGCGGGGAAGTGCAAACGTACACGTTTTCGGCCGAAAACGCGTTTTCCGGCGAAAACGCACACCACGGCTCTTTCTGAGAAAAAGCAAGCACGGAAGACGAGAATCGCTTTTGCCCTGCGTAGCGTTCCGGGCAGCGGGTAGAACCAGGCAGAGAATTCCCGGCTAGCAGCTTCCCTGTGGCGGGGAAGTGCAAACGTACACGTTTTCGGCCGAAAACGCGTTTTCCGGCGAAAACGCACACCACGGCTCTTTCTGAGAAAAAGCAAGCACGGAGGACGAGAATCGCTTTTGCCCTGCGTAGCGTTCCGGGCAGCGGGTAGAACCAGGCAGAAAATTCCCGGCTAGCAGCTTCCCTGTGGCCGGGAAGTGCAAACGTACACGTTTTCGGCCGAAAACGCGTTTTCCGGCGAAAACGCACACCACGGCTCTTTCTGAGAAAAAGCAAGCACGGAGGACGAGCATCGCTTTTGCCCTGCGTAGCGTTCCGGGCAGCGGGTAGAACCAGGCAGAGAATTGCCGGCTAGCAGCTTCCCTGTGGCCGGGAAGTGCAAACGTACACGTTTTCGGCCGAAAACGCGTTTTGCGGCGAAAACGCACACCACGGCTCTTTCTGAGAAAAAGCAAGCACGGAGGACGAGAATCGCTTTTGCCCTGTGTAGCGTTCCGGGCAGCGGGTAGAACCAGGCAGAGAATTCCCGTCTAGCAGCTTCCCTGTGCCCGGGAAGTGCAAACGTACACGTTTTCGGCCGAAAACGCGTTTTCCGGCGAAAAAGCACACCACGGCTCTTTCTGAGAAAAAGCAAGCACGGAGGACGAGAATCGCTTTTGCCCTGCGTAGCGTTCGGGGCAGCGGGTAGAACCAGGCAGCGAATTCCCTGCTAGCAGCTTCCCTGTGGCGGGGAAGTGCAAACGTACACGTTTTCGGCCGAAAACGCGTTTTCCGGCGAAAAAGCACACCACGGCTCTTTCTGAGAAAAAGCAAGCACGGAGGACGAGAATCGCTTTTGCCCTGCGTAGCGTTCCGGGCAGCGGGTAGAACCAGGCAGCGAATTCCCTTCTAGCAGCTTCCCTGTGGCGGGGAAGTGCAAACGTACACGTTTTCGGCCGAAAACGCGTTTTCCGGCGAAAAAGCACACCACGGCTCTTTCTGAGAAAAAGCAAGCACGGAGGACGAGAATCGCTTTTGCCCTGTGTAGCGTTTCGGGCAGCGGGTAGAACCAGGCAGCGAATTCCCTGCTAGCAGCTTCCCTGTGGCGGGGAAGTGCAAACGTACACGTTTTCGGCCGAAAACGCGTTTTCCGGCGAAAAAGCACACCACGGCTCTTTCTGAGAAAAAGCAAGCACGGAGGACGAGAATCGCTTTTGCCCTGCGTTGCGTTCCGGGCAGCGGGTAGAACCAGGCAGCGAATTCCCTGCTAGCAGCTTCCCTGTGGCGGGGAAGTGCAAACGTACACGTTTTCGGCCGAAAACGCGTTTTCCTGCGAAAAAGCACACCACGGCTCTTTCTGAGAAAAAGCAAGCACGGAGGACGAGAATCGCTTTTGCCCTGTGTAGCGTTTCGGGCAGCGGGTAGAACCAGGCAGCGAATTCCCTGCTAGCAGCTTCCCTGTGGCGGGGAAGTGCAAACGTACACGTTTTCGGCCGAAAACGCGTTTTCCGGCGAAAACGCACACCACGGCTCTTTCTGAGAAAAAGCAAGCACGGAGGACGAGAATCGCTTTTGCCCTGCGTAGCGTTCCGGGCAGCGGGTAGAACCAGGCAGAGAATTCCCGGCTAGCAGCTTCCCTGTGGCGGGGAAGTGCAAACGTACACGTTTTCGGCCGAAAACGCTTTTTCCGGCGAAAACGCACACCACGGCTCTTTCTGAGAAAAAGCAAGCACGGAGGACGAGAATCGCTTTTGCCCTGCGTAGCGTTCCGGGCAGCGGGTAGAACCAGGCAGAAAATTCCCGGCTAGCAGCTTCCCTGTGGCCGGGAAGTGCAAACGTACACGTTTTCGTCCGAAAACGCGTTTTCCGACGAAAACGCACACCACGGCTCTTTCTGAGAAAAAGCAAGCACGGAGGACGAGAATCGCTTTTGCCCTGCGTAGCGTTCCGGGCAGCGGGTAGAACCAGGCAGAGAATTCCCGGCTAGCAGCTTCCCTGTGGCCGGGAAGTGCAAACGTACACGTTTTCGGCCGAAAACGCGTTTTCCGGCGAAAACGCACACCACGGCTCTTTCTGAGAAAAAGCAAGCACGGAGGACGAGAATCGCTTTTGCCCTGCGTAGCGTTCTGAGCAGCGGGTAGAAATAGGCAGCGAATTCCCGGATAGCAGCTTCCCTGTGGCGGGGAAGTGCAAACGTACACGTTTTCGGCCGAAAACGCGTTTTCCGGCGAAAAAGCACACCACGGCTCTTTCTGAGAAAAAGCAAGCACGGAGGACGAGAATCGCTTTTGCCCTGCGTAGCGTTCGGGGCAGCGGGTAGAACCAGGCAGCGAATTCCCTGCTAGCAGCTTCCCTGTGGCGGGGAAGTGCAAACGTACACGTTTTCGGCCGAAAACGCGTTTTCCGGCGAAAACGCACACCACGGCTCTTTCTGAGAAAAAGCAAGCACGGAGGACGAGAACCGCTTTTGCCCTGCGTAGCGTTCCGGGCAGCGGGTAGAACCAGGCAGAGAATTCCCGGCTAGCAGCTTCCCTGTGGCGGGGAAGTGCAAACGTACACGTTTTCGGCCGAAAACGCGTTTTCCGGCGAAAACGCACACCACGGCTCTTTCTGAGAAAAAGCAAGCACGGAGGACGAGAACCGCTTTTGCCCTGCGTAGCGTTCCGGGCAGCGGGTAGAACCAGGCAGAGAATTCCCGGCTAGCAGCTTCCCTGTGGCGGGGAAGTGCAAACGTACACGTTTTCGGCCGAAAACGCGTTTTCCGGCGAAAACGCACACCACGGCTCTTTCTGAGAAAAAGCAAGCACGGAGGACGAGAACCGCTTTTGCCCTGCGTAGCGTTCCGGGCAGCGGGTAGAACCAGGCAGAGAATTCCCGGCTAGCAGCTTCCCTGTGGCGGGGAAGTGCAAACGTACACGTTTTCGGCCGAAAACGCGTTTTCCGGCGAAAACGCACACCACGGCTCTTTCTGAGAAAAAGCAAGCACGGAGGACGAGAACCGCTTTTGCCCTGCGTAGCGTTCCGGGCAGCGGGTAGAACCAGGCAGAGAATTCCCGGCTAGCAGCTTCCCTGTGGCGGGGAAGTGCAAACGTACACGTTTTCGGCCGAAAACGCGTTTTCCGGCGAAAACGCACACCACGGCTCTTTCTGAGAAAAAGCAAGCACGGAGGACGAGAACCGCTTTTGCCCTGCGTAGCGTTCCGGGCAGCGGGTAGAACCAGGCAGAGAATTCCCGGCTAGCAGCTTCCCTGTGGCGGGGAAGTGCAAACGTACACGTTTTCGGCCGAAAACGCGTTTTCCGGCGAAAACGCACACCACGGCTCTTTCTGAGAAAAAGCAAGCACGGAGGACGAGAACCGCTTTTGCCCTGCGTAGCGTTCCGGGCAGCGGGTAGAACCAGGCAGAGAATTCCCGGCTAGCAGCTTCCCTGTGGCGGGGAAGTGCAAACGTACACGTTTTCGGCCGAAAACGCGTTTTCCGGCGAAAACGCACACCACGGCTCTTTCTGAGAAAAAGCAAGCACGGAGGACGAGAACCGCTTTTGCCCTGCGTAGCGTTCCGGGCAGCGGGTAGAACCAGGCAGAGAATTCCCGGCTAGCAGCTTCCCTGTGGCGGGGAAGTGCAAACGTACACGTTTTCGGCCGAAAACGCGTTTTCCGGCGAAAACGCACACCACGGCTCTTTCTGAGAAAAAGCAAGCACGGAGGACGAGAACCGCTTTTGCCCTGCGTAGCGTTCCGGGCAGCGGGTAGAACCAGGCAGAGAATTCCCGGCTAGCAGCTTCCCTGTGGCGGGGAAGTGCAAACGTACACGTTTTCGGCCGAAAACGCGTTTTGCGGCGAAAACGCACACCACGGCTCTTTCTGAGAAAAAGCAAGCACGGAGGACGAGAACCGCTTTTGCCCTGCGTAGCGTTCCGGGCAGCGGGTAGAACCAGGCAGAGAATTCCCGGCTAGCAGCTTCCCTGTGGCGGGGAAGTGCAAACGTACACGTTTTCGGCCGAAAACGCGTTTTCCGGCGAAAACGCACACCACGGCTCTTTCTGAGAAAAAGCAAGCACGGAGGACGAGAACCGCTTTTGCCCTGCGTAGCGTTCCGGGCAGCGGGTAGAACCAGGCAGAAATTTCCCGGCTAGCAGCTTCCCTGTGGCCGGGAAGTGCAAACGTACACGTTTTCGGCCGAAAACGCGTTTTCCGGCGAAAACGCACACCACGGCTCTTTCTGAGAAAAAGCAAGCACGGAGGACGAGAATCGCTTTTGCCCTGCGTAGCGTTCTGAGCAGCGGGTAGAAATAGGCAGCGAATTCCCGGCTAGCAGCTTCCCTGTGGCGGGGAAGTGCAAACGTACACGTTTTCGGCCGAAAACGCGTTTTCCGGCGAAAAAGCACACCACGGCTCTTTCTGAGAAAAAGCAAGCACGGAGGACGAGAATCGCTTTTGCCCTGCGTTGCGTTCCGGGCAGCGGGTAGAACCAGGCAGCGAATTCCCTGCTAGCAGCTTCCCTGTGGCGGGGAAGTGCAAACGTACACGTTTTCGGCCGAAAACGCGTTTTCCGGCGAAAAAGCACACCACGGCTCTTTCTGAGAAAAAGCAAGCACGGAGGACGAGAATCGCTTTTGCCCTGTGTAGCGTTTCGGGCAGCGGGTAGAACCAGGCAGCGAATTCCCTGCTAGCAGCTTCCCTGTGGCGGGGAAGTGCAAACGTACACGTTTTCGGCCGAAAACGCGTTTTCCGGCGAAAACGCACACCACGGCTCTTTCTGAGAAAAAGCAAGCACGGAGGACGAGAATCGCTTTTGCCCTGCGTAGCGTTCCGGGCAGCGGGTAGAACCAGGCAGAGAATTCCCGGCTAGCAGCTTCCCTGTGGCGGGGAAGTGCAAACGTACACGTTTTCGGCCGAAAACGCTTTTTCCGGCGAAAACGCACACCACGGCTCTTTCTGAGAAAAAGCAAGCACGGAGGACGAGAATCGCTTTTGCCCTGCGTAGCGTTCCGGGCAGCGGGTAGAAGCAGGCAGAAAATTCCCGGCTAGCAGCTTCCCTGTGGCGGGGAAGTGCAAACGTACACGTTTTCGGCCGAAAACGCGTTTTCCGGCGAAAACGCACACCACGGCTCTTTCTGAGAAAAAGCAAGCACGGAGGACGAGAATCGCTTTTGCCCTGCGTAGCGTTCTGAGCAGCGGGTAGAAATAGGCAGCGAATTCCCGGATAGCAGCTTCCCTGTGGCGGGGAAGTGCAAACGTACACGTTTTCGGCCGAAAACGCGTTTTCCGGCGAAAAAGCACACCACGGCTCTTTCTGAGAAAAAGCAAGCACGGAGGACGAGAATCGCTTTTGCCCTGCGTAGCGTTCGGGGCAGCGGGTAGAACCAGGCAGCGAATTCCCGGCTAGCAGCTTCCCTGTGGCGGGGAAGTGCAAACGTACACGTTTTCGGCCGAAAACGCGTTTTCCGGCGAAAACGCACACCACGGCTCTTTCTGAGAAAAAGCAAGCACGGAGGACGAGAACCGCTTTTGCCCTGCGTAGCGTTCCGGGCAGCGGGTAGAACCAGGCAGAGAATTCCCGGCTAGCAGCTTCCCTGTGGCGGGGAAGTGCAAACGTACACGTTTTCGGCCGAAAACGCGTTTTCCGGCGAAAACGCACACCACGGCTCTTTCTGAGAAAAAGCAAGCACGGAGGACGAGAACCGCTTTTGCCCTGCGTAGCGTTCCGGCCAGCGGGTAGAACCAGGCAGAGAATTCCCGGCTAGCAGCTTCCCTGTGGCGGGGAAGTGCAAACGTACACGTTTTCGGCCGAAAACGCGTTTTCCGGCGAAAACGCACACCACGGCTCTTTCTGAGAAAAAGCAAGCACGGAGGACGAGAACCGCTTTTGCCCTGCGTAGCGTTCCGGGCAGCGGGTAGAACCAGGCAGAGAATTCCCGGCTAGCAGCTTCCCTGTGGCGGGGAAGTGCAAACGTACACGTTTTCGGCCGAAAACGCGTTTTCCGGCGAAAACGCACACCACGGCTCTTTCTGAGAAAAAGCAAGCACGGAGGACGAGAACCGCTTTTGCCCTGCGTAGCGTTCCGGGCAGCGGGTAGAACCAGGCAGAGAATTCCCGGCTAGCAGCTTCCCTGTGGCGGGGAAGTGCAAACGTACACGTTTTCGGCCGAAAACGCGTTTTCCGGCGAAAACGCACACCACGGCTCTTTCTGAGAAAAAGCAAGCACGGAGGACGAGAACCGCTTTTGCCCTGCGTAGCGTTCCGGGCAGCGGGTAGAACCAGGCAGAAAATTCCCGGCTAGCAGCTTCCCTGTGGCCGGGAAGTGCAAACGTACACGTTTTCGGCCGAAAACGCGTTTTACCGGCGAAAACGCACACCACGGCTCTTTCTGAGAAAAAGCAAGCACGGAGGACGAGAATCGCTTTTGCCCTGCGTAGCGTTCCGGGCAGCGGGTAGAACCAGGCAGAGAATTCCCGGCTAGCAGCTTCCCTGTGGCCGGGAAGTGCAAACGTACACGTTTTCGGCCGAAAACGCGTTTTCCGGCGAAAACGCACACCACGGCTCTTTCTGAGAAAAAGCAAGCACGGAGGACGAGAATCGCTTTTGCCCTGCGTAGCGTTCTGAGCAGCGGGTAGAAATAGGCAGCGAATTCCCGGCTAGCAGCTTCCCTGTGGCGGGGAAGTGCAAACGTACACGTTTTCGGCCGAAAACGCGTTTTCCGGCGAAAAAGCACACCACGGCTCTTTCTGAGAAAAAGCAAGCACGGAGGACGAGAATCGCTTTTGCCCTGCGTTGCGTTCCGGGCAGCGGGTAGAACCAGGCAGCGAATTCCCTGCTAGCAGCTTCCCTGTGGCGGGGAAGTGCAAACGTACACGTTTTCGGCCGAAAACGCGTTTTCCGGCGAAAAAGCACACCACGGCTCTTTCTGAGAAAAAGCAAGCACGGAGGACGAGAATCGCTTTTGCCCTGTGTAGCGTTTCGGGCAGCGGGTAGAACCAGGCAGCGAATTCCCTGCTAGCAGCTTCCCTGTGGCGGGGAAGTGCAAACGTACACGTTTTCGGCCGAAAACGCGTTTTCCGGCGAAAACGCACACCACGGCTCTTTCTGAGAAAAAGCAAGCACGGAGGACGAGAATCGCTTTTGCCCTGCGTAGCGTTCCGGGCAGCGGGTAGAACCAGGCAGAGAATTCCCGGCTAGCAGCTTCCCTGTGGCGGGGAAGTGCAAACGTACACGTTTTCGGCCGAAAACGCGTTTTCCGCCGAAAACGCACACCACGGCTCTTTCTGAGAAAAAGCAAGCACGGAGGACGAGAATCGCTTTTGCCCTGCGTAGCGTTCCGGGCAGCGGGTAGAACCAGGCAGAAAATTCCCGGCTAGCAGCTTCCCTGTGGCCGGGAAGTGCAAACGTACACGTTTTCGTCCGAAAACGCGTTTTCCGGCGAAAACGCACACCACGGCTCTTTCTGAGAAAAAGCAAGCACGGAGGACGAGAATCGCTTTTGCCCTGCGTAGCGTTCCGGGCAGCGGGTAGAACCAGGCAGAGAATTCCCGGCTAGCAGCTTCCCTGTGGCCGGGAAGTGCAAACGTACACGTTTTCGGCCGAAAACGCGTTTTCCGGCGAAAACGCACACCACGGCTCTTTCTGAGAAAAAGCAAGCACGGAGGACGAGAATCGCTTTTGCCCTGCGTAGCGTTCTGAGCAGCGGGTAGAAATAGGCAGCGAATTCCCGGATAGCAGCTTCCCTGTGGCGGGGAAGTGCAAACGTACACGTTTTCGGCCGAAAACGCGTTTTCCGGCGAAAAAGCACACCACGGCTCTTTCTGAGAAAAAGCAAGCACGGAGGACGAGAATCGCTTTTGCCCTGCGTAGCGTTCCGGGCAGCGGGTAGAACCAGGCAGAGAATTCCCGGCTAGCAGCTTCCCTGTGGCGGGGAAGTGCAAACGTACACGTTTTCGGCCGAAAACGCGTTTTCCGGCGAAAACGCACACCACGGCTCTTTCTGAGAAAAAGCAAGCACGGAGGACGAGAACCGCTTTTGCCCTGCGTAGCGTTCCGGGCAGCGGGTAGAACCAGGCAGAGAATTCCCGGCTAGCAGCTTCCCTGTGGCGGGGAAGTGCAAACGTACACGTTTTCGGCCGAAAACGCGTTTTCCGGCGAAAAGGCACACCACGGCTCTTTCTGAGAAAAAGCAAGCACGGAGGACGAGAACCGCTTTTGCCCTGCGTAGCGTTCCGGGCAGCGGGTAGAATCAGGCAGAGAATTCCCGGCTAGCAGCTTCCCTGTGGCGGGGAAGTGCAAACGTACACGTTTTCGGCCGAAAACGCGTTTTCCGGCGAAAACGCACACCACGGCTCTTTCTGAGAAAAAGCAAGCACGGAGGACGAGAACCGCTTTTGCCCTGCGTAGCGTTCCGGGCAGCGGGTAGAACCAGGCAGAGAATTCCCGGCTAGCAGCTTCCCTGTGGCGGGGAAGTGCAAACGTACACGTTTTCGGCCGAAAACGCGTTTTCCGGCGAAAACGCACACCACGGCTCTTTCTGAGAAAAAGCAAGCACGGAGGACGAGAACCGCTTTTGCCCTGCGTAGCGTTCCGGGCAGCGGGTAGAACCAGGCAGAGAATTCCCGGCTAGCAGCTTCCCTGTGGCCGGGAAGTGCAAACGTACACGTTTTTGGCCGAAAACGCGTTTTCCGGCGAAAACGCACACCACGGCTCTTTCTGAGAAAAAGCAAGCACGGAGGACGAGAACCGCTTTTGCCCTGCGTAGCGTTCCGGGCAGCGGGTAGAACCAGGCAGAGAATTCCCGGCTAGCAGCTTCCCTGTGGCGGGGAAGTGCAAACGTACACGTTTTCGGCCGAAAACGCGTTTTCCGGTGAAAACGCACACCACGGCTCTTTCTGAGAAAAAGCAAGCACGGAGGACGAGAACCGCTTTTGCCCTGCGTAGCGTTCCGGGCAGCGGGTAGAACCAGGCAGAGAATTCCCGGCTAGCAGCTTCCCTGTGGCGGGGAAGTGCAAACGTACACGTTTTCGGCCGAAAACGCGTTTTCCGGCGAAAACGCACACCACGGCTCTTTCTGAGAAAAAGCAAGCACGGAGGACGAGAACCGCTTTTGCCCTGCGTAGCGTTCCGGGCAGCGGGTAGAACCAGGCAGAGAATTCCCGGCTAGCAGCTTCCCTGTGGCGGGGAAGTGCAAACGTACACGTTTTCGGCCGAAAACGCGTTTTCCGGCGAAAACGCACACCACGGCTCTTTCTGAGAAAAAGCAAGCACGGAGGACGAGAACCGCTTTTGCCCTGCGTAGCGTTCCGGGCAGCGGGTAGAACCAGGCAGAGAATTCCCGGCTAGCAGCTTCCCTGTGGCGGGGAAGTGCAAACGTACACGTTTTCGGCCGAAAACGCGTTTTCCGGCGAAAACGCACACCACGGCTCTTTCTGAGAAAAAGCAAGCACGGAGGACGAGAACCGCTTTTGCCCTGCGTAGCGTTCCGGGCAGCGGGTAGAACCAGGCAGAGAATTCCCGGCTAGCAGCTTCCCTGTGGCGGGGAAGTGCAAACGTACACGTTTTCGGCCGAAAACGCGTTTACCGGCGAAAACGCACACCACGGCTCTTTCTGAGAAAAAGCAAGCACGGAGGACGAGAACCGCTTTTGCCCTGCGTAGCGTTCCGGGCAGCGGGTAGAACCAGGCAGAGAATTCCCGGCTAGCAGCTTCCCTGTGGCGGGGAAGTGCAAACGTACACGTTTTCGGCCGAAAACGCGTTTTCCGGCGAAAACGCACACCACGGCTCTTTCTGAGAAAAAGCAAGCACGGAGGACGAGAACCGCTTTTGCCCTGCGTAGCGTTCCGGGCAGCGGGTAGAACCAGGCAGAGAATTCCCGGCTAGCAGCTTCCCTGTGGCGGGGAAGTGCAAACGTACACGTTTTCGGCCGAAAACGCGTTTTCCGGCGAAAACGCACACCACGGCTCTTTCTGAGAAAAAGCAAGCACGGAGGACGAGAACCGCTTTTGCCCTGCGTAGCGTTCCGGGCAGCGGGTAGAACCAGGCAGAGAATTCCCGGCTAGCAGCTTCCCTGTGGCGGGGAAGTGCAAACGTACACGTTTTCGGCCGAAAACGCGTTTTCCGGCGAAAACGCACACCACGGCTCTTTCTGAGAAAAAGCAAGCACGGAGGACGAGAACCGCTTTTGCCCTGCGTAGCGTTCCGGGCAGCGGGTAGAACCAGGCAGAGAATTCCCGGCTAGCAGCTTCCCTGTGGCGGGGAAGTGCAAACGTACACGTTTTCGGCCGAAAACGCGTTTTCCGGCGAAAACGCACACCACGGCTCTTTCTGAGAAAAAGCAAGCACGGAGGACGAGAACCGCTTTTGCCCTGCGTAGCGTTCCGGGCAGCGGGTAGAACCAGGCAGAGAATTCCCGGCTAGCAGCTTCCCTGTGGCGGGGAAGTGCAAACGTACACGTTTTCGGCCGAAAACGCGTTTTCCGGCGAAAACGCACACCACGGCTCTTTCTGAGAAAAAGCAAGCACGGAGGACGAGAACCGCTTTTGCCCTGCGTAGCGTTCCGGGCAGCGGGTAGAACCAGGCAGAGAATTCCCGGCTAGCAGCTTCCCTGTGGCGGGGAAGTGCAAACGTACACGTTTTCGGCCGAAAACGCGTTTTCCGGCGAAAACGCACACCACGGCTCTTTCTGAGAAAAAGCAAGCACGGAGGACGAGAACCGCTTTTGCCCTGCGTAGCGTTCCGGGCAGCGGGTAGAACCAGGCAAAGAATTCCCGGCTAGCAGCTTCCCTGTGGCGGGGAAGTGCAAACGTACACGTTTTCGGCCGAAAACGCGTTTTCCGGCGAAAACGCACACCACGGCTCTTTCTGAGAAAAAGCAAGCACGGAGGACGAGAACCGCTTTTGCCCTGCGTAGCGTTCCGGGCAGCGGGTAGAACCAGGCAGAGAATTCCCGGCTAGCAGCTTCCCTGTGGCGGGGAAGTGCAAACGTACACGTTTTCGGCCGAAAACGCGTTTTCCGGCGAAAACGCACACCACGGCTCTTTCTGAGAAAAAGCAAGCACGGAGGACGAGAACCGCTTTTGCCCTGCGTAGCGTTCCGGGCAGCGGGTAGAACCAGGCAGAGAATTCCCGGCTAGCAGCTTCCCTGTGGCGGGGAAGTGCAAACGTACACGTTTTCGGCCGAAAACGCGTTTTCCGGCGAAAACGCACACCACGGCTCTTTCTGAGAAAAAGCAAGCACGGAGGACGAGAACCGCTTTTGCCCTGCGTAGCGTTCCGGGCAGCGGGTAGAACCAGGCAGAGAATTCCCGGCTAGCAGCTTCCCTGTGGCGGGGAAGTGCAAACGTACACGTTTTCGGCCGAAAACGCGTTTTCCGGCGAAAACGCACACCACGGCTCTTTCTGAGAAAAAGCAAGCACGGAGGACGAGAACCGCTTTTGCCCTGCGTAGCGTTCCGGGCAGCGGGTAGAACCAGGCAGAGAATTCCCGGCTAGCAGCTTCCCTGTGGCGGGGAAGTGCAAACGTACACGTTTTCGGCCGAAAACGCGTTTTCCGGCGAAAACGCACACCACGGCTCTTTCTGAGAAAAAGCAAGCACGGAGGACGAGAACCGCTTTTGCCCTGCGTAGCGTTCCGGGCAGCGGGTAGAACCAGGCAGAAAATTCCCGGCTAGCAGCTTCCCTGTGGCCGGGAAGTGCAAACGTACACGTTTTCGGCCGAAAACGCGTTTTCCGGCGAAAACGCACACCACGGCTCTTTCTGAGAAAAAGCAAGCACGGAGGACGAGAATCGCTTTTGCCCTGCGTAGCGTTCTGAGCAGCGGGTAGAAATAGGCAGCGAATTCCCGGCTAGCAGCTTCCCTGTGGCGGGGAAGTGCAAACGTACACGTTTTCGGCCGAAAACGCGTTTTCCGGCGAAAAAGCACACCACGGCTCTTTCTGAGAAAAAGCAAGCACGGAGGACGAGAATCGCTTTTGCCCTGCGTTGCGTTCCGGGCAGCGGGTAGAACCAGGCAGCGAATTCCCTGCTAGCAGCTTCCCTGTGGCGGGGAAGTGCAAACGTACACGTTTTCGGCCGAAAACGCGTTTTCCGGCGAAAAAGCACACCACGGCTCTTTCTGAGAAAAAGCAAGCACGGAGGACGAGAATCGCTTTTGCCCTGTGTAGCGTTTCGGGCAGCGGGTAGAACCAGGCAGCGAATTCCCTGCTAGCAGCTTCCCTGTGGCGGGGAAGTGCAAACGTACATGTTTTCGGCCGAAAACGCGTTTTCCGGCGAAAACGCACACCACGGCTCTTTCTGAGAAAAAGCAAGCACGGAGGACGAGAATCGCTTTTGCCCTGCGTAGCGTTCCGGGCAGCGGGTAGAACCAGGCAGAGAATTCCCGGCTAGCAGCTTCCCTGTGGCCGGGAAGTGCAAACGTACACGTTTTCGGCCGAAAACGCGTTTTCCGGCGAAAACGCACACCACGGCTCTTTCTGAGAAAAAGCAAGCACGGAGGACGAGAATCGCTTTTGCCCTGCGTAGCGTTCTGAGCAGCGGGTAGAAATAGGCAGCGAATTCCCGGATAGCAGCTTCCCTGTGGCGGGGAAGTGCAAACGTACACGTTTTCGGCCGAAAACGCGTTTTCCGGCGAAAAAGCACACCACGGCTCTTTCTGAGAAAAAGCAAGCACGGAGGACGAGAATCGCTTTTGCCCTGCGTAGCGTTCGGGGCAGCGGGTAGAACCAGGCAGCGAATTCCCTGCTAGCAGCTTCCCTGTGGCGGGGAAGTGCAAACGTACACGTTTTCGGCCGAAAACGCGTTTTCCGGCGAAAACGCACACCACGGCTCTTTCTGAGAAAAAGCAAGCACGGAGGACGAGAACCGCTTTTGCCCTGCGTAGCGTTCCGGGCAGCGGGTAGAACCAGGCAGAGAATTCCCGGCTAGCAGCTTCCCTGTGGCGGGGAAGTGCAAACGTACACGTTTTCGGCCGAAAACGCGTTTTCCGGCGAAAACGCACACCACGGCTCTTTCTGAGAAAAAGCAAGCACGGAGGACGAGAACCGCTTTTGCCCTGCGTAGCGTTCCGGGCAGCGGGTAGAACCAGGCAGAGAATTCCCGGCTAGCAGCTTCCCTGTGGCGGGGAAGTGCAAACGTACACGTTTTCGGCCGAAAACGCGTTTTCCGGCGAAAACGCACACCACGGCTCTTTCTGAGAAAAAGCAAGCACGGAGGACGAGAACCGCTTTTGCCCTGCGTAGCGTTCCGGGCAGCGGGTAGAACCAGGCAGAGAATTCCCGGCTAGCAGCTTCCCTGTGGCGGGGAAGTGCAAACGTACACGTTTTCGGCCGAAAACGCGTTTTCCGGCGAAAACGCACACCACGGCTCTTTCTGAGAAAAAGCAAGCACGGAGGACGAGAACCGCTTTTGCCCTGCGTAGCGTTCCGGGCAGCGGGTAGAACCAGGCAGAGAATTCCCGGCTAGCAGCTTCCCTGTGGCGGGGAAGTGCAAACGTACACGTTTTCGGCCGAAAACGCGTTTTCCGGCGAAAACGCACACCACGGCTCTTTCTGAGAAAAAGCAAGCACGGAGGACGAGAACCGCTTTTGCCCTGCGTAGCGTTCCGGGCAGCGGGTAGAACCAGGCAGAGAATTCCCGGCTAGCAGCTTCCCTGTGGCGGGGAAGTGCAAACGTACACGTTTTCGGCCGAAAACGCGTTTTCCGGCGAAAACGCACACCACGGCTCTTTCTGAGAAAAAGCAAGCACGGAGGACGAGAACCGCTTTTGCCCTGCGTAGCGTTCCGGGCAGCGGGTAGAACCAGGCAGAGAATTCCCGGCTAGCAGCTTCCCTGTGGCGGGGAAGTGCAAACGCACACGTTTTCGGCCGAAAACGCGTTTTCCGGCGAAAACGCACACCACGGCTCTTTCTGAGAAAAAGCAAGCACGGAGGACGAGAACCGCTTTTGCCCTGCGTAGCGTTCCGGGCAGCGGGTAGAACCAGGCAGAGAATTCCCGGCTAGCAGCTTCCCTGTGGCGGGGAAGTGCAAACGTACACGTTTTCGGCCGAAAACGCGTTTTCCGGCGAAAACGCACACCACGGCTCTTTCTGAGAAAAAGCAAGCACGGAGGACGAGAACCGCTTTTGCCCTGCGTAGCGTTCCGGGCAGCGGGTAGAACCAGGCAGAGAATTCCCGGCTAGCAGCTTCCCTGTGGCGGGGAAGTGCAAACGTACACGTTTTCGGCCGAAAACGCGTTTTCCGGCGAAAACGCACACCACGGCTCTTTCTGAGAAAAAGCAAGCACGGAGGACGAGAACCGCTTTTGCCCTGCGTAGCGTTCCGGGCAGCGGGTAGAACCAGGCAGAGAATTCCCGGCTAGCAGCTTCCCTGTGGCGGGGAAGTGCAAACGTACACGTTTTCGGCCGAAAACGCGTTTTCCGGCGAAAACGCACACCACGGCTCTTTCTGAGAAAAAGCAAGCACGGAGGACGAGAACCGCTTTTGCCCTGCGTAGCGTTCCGGGCAGCGGGTAGAACCAGGCAGAGAATTCCCGGCTAGCAGCTTCCCTGTGGCGGGGAAGTGCAAACGTACACGTTTTCGGCCGAAAACGCGTTTTCCGGCGAAAACGCACACCACGGCTCTTTCTGAGAAAAAGCAAGCACGGAGGACGAGAACCGCTTTTGCCCTGCGTAGCGTTCCGGGCAGCGGGTAGAACCAGGCAGAGAATTCCCGGCTAGCAGCTTCCCTGTGGCGGGGAAGTGCAAACGTACACGTTTTCGGCCGAAAACGCGTTTTCCGGCGAAAACGCACACCACGGCTCTTTCTGAGAAAAAGCAAGCACGGAGGACGAGAACCGCTTTTGCCCTGCGTAGCGTTCCGGGCAGCGGGTAGAACCAGGCAGAGAATTCCCGGCTAGCAGCTTCCCTGTGGCGGGGAAGTGCAAACGCACACGTTTTCGGCCGAAAACGCGTTTTCCGGCGAAAACGCACACCACGGCTCTTTCTGAGAAAAAGCAAGCACGGAGGACGAGAACCGCTTTTGCCCTGCGTAGCGTTCCGGGCAGCGGGTAGAACCAGGCAGAGAATTCCCGGCTAGCAGCTTCCCTGTGGCGGGGAAGTGCAAACGTACACGTTTTCGGCCGAAAACGCGTTTTCCGGCGAAAACGCACACCACGGCTCTTTCTGAGAAAAAGCAAGCACGGAGGACGAGAACCGCTTTTGCCCTGCGTAGCGTTCCGGGCAGCGGGTAGAACCAGGCAGAGAATTCCCGGCTAGCAGCTTCCCTGTGGCGGGGAAGTGCAAACGTACACGTTTTCGGCCGAAAACGCGTTTTCCGGCGAAAACGCACACCACGGCTCTTTCTGAGAAAAAGCAAGCACGGAGGACGAGAACCGCTTTTGCCCTGCGTAGCGTTCCGGGCAGCGGGTAGAACCAGGCAGAAAATTCCCGGCTAGCAGCTTCCCTGTGGCCGGGAAGTGCAAACGTACACGTTTTCGGCCGAAAACGCGTTTTACCGGCGAAAACGCACACCACGGCTCTTTCTGAGAAAAAGCAAGCACGGAGGACGAGAATCGCTTTTGCCCTGCGTTGCGTTCCGGGCAGCGGGTAGAACCAGGCAGCGAATTCCCTGCTAGCAGCTTCCCTGTGGCGGGGAAGTGCAAACGTACACGTTTTCGGCCGAAAACGCGTTTTCCGGCGAAAAAGCACACCACGGCTCTTTCTGAGAAAAAGCAAGCACGGAGGACGAGAATCGCTTTTGCCCTGTGTAGCGTTTCGGGCAGCGGGTAGAACCAGGCAGCGAATTCCCTGCTAGCAGCTTCCCTGTGGCGGGGAAGTGCAAACGTACATGTTTTCGGCCGAAAACGCGTTTTCCGGCGAAAACGCACACCACGGCTCTTTCTGAGAAAAAGCAAGCACGGAGGACGAGAATCGCTTTTGCCCTGCGTAGCGTTCCGGGCAGCGGGTAGAACCAGGCAGAGAATTCCCGGCTAGCAGCTTCCCTGTGGCCGGGAAGTGCAAACGTACACGTTTTCGGCCGAAAACGCGTTTTCCGGCGAAAACGCACACCACGGCTCTTTCTGAGAAAAAGCAAGCACGGAGGACGAGAATCGCTTTTGCCCTGCGTAGCGTTCTGAGCAGCGGGTAGAAATAGGCAGCGAATTCCCGGATAGCAGCTTCCCTGTGGCGGGGAAGTGCAAACGTACACGTTTTCGGCCGAAAACGCGTTTTCCGGCGAAAAAGCACACCACGGCTCTTTCTGAGAAAAAGCAAGCACGGAGGACGAGAATCGCTTTTGCCCTGCGTAGCGTTCGGGGCAGCGGGTAGAACCAGGCAGCGAATTCCCTGCTAGCAGCTTCCCTGTGGCGGGGAAGTGCAAACGTACACGTTTTCGGCCGAAAACGCGTTTTCCGGCGAAAACGCACACCACGGCTCTTTCTGAGAAAAAGCAAGCACGGAGGACGAGAACCGCTTTTGCCCTGCGTAGCGTTCCGGGCAGCGGGTAGAACCAGGCAGAGAATTCCCGGCTAGCAGCTTCCCTGTGGCGGGGAAGTGCAAACGTACACGTTTTCGGCCGAAAACGCGTTTTCCGGCGAAAACGCACACCACGGCTCTTTCTGAGAAAAAGCAAGCACGGAGGACGAGAACCGCTTTTGCCCTGCGTAGCGTTCCGGGCAGCGGGTAGAACCAGGCAGAGAATTCCCGGCTAGCAGCTTCCCTGTGGCGGGGAAGTGCAAACGTACACGTTTTCGGCCGAAAACGCGTTTTCCGGCGAAAACGCACACCACGGCTCTTTCTGAGAAAAAGCAAGCACGGAGGACGAGAACCGCTTTTGCCCTGCGTAGCGTTCCGGGCAGCGGGTAGAACCAGGCAGAGAATTCCCGGCTAGCAGCTTCCCTGTGGCGGGGAAGTGCAAACGTACACGTTTTCGGCCGAAAACGCGTTTTCCGGCGAAAACGCACACCACGGCTCTTTCTGAGAAAAAGCAAGCACGGAGGACGAGAACCGCTTTTGCCCTGCGTAGCGTTCCGGGCAGCGGGTAGAACCAGGCAGAGAATTCCCGGCTAGCAGCTTCCCTGTGGCGGGGAAGTGCAAACGTACACGTTTTCGGCCGAAAACGCGTTTTCCGGCGAAAACGCACACCACGGCTCTTTCTGAGAAAAAGCAAGCACGGAGGACGAGAACCGCTTTTGCCCTGCGTAGCGTTCCGGGCAGCGGGTAGAACCAGGCAGAGAATTCCCGGCTAGCAGCTTCCCTGTGGCGGGGAAGTGCAAACGTACACGTTTTCGGCCGAAAACGCGTTTTCCGGCGAAAACGCACACCACGGCTCTTTCTGAGAAAAAGCAAGCACGGAGGACGAGAACCGCTTTTGCCCTGCGTAGCGTTCCGGGCAGCGGGTAGAACCAGGCAGAGAATTCCCGGCTAGCAGCTTCCCTGTGGCGGGGAAGTGCAAACGTACACGTTTTCGGCCGAAAACGCGTTTTCCGGCGAAAACGCACACCACGGCTCTTTCTGAGAAAAAGCAAGCACGGAGGACGAGAACCGCTTTTGCCCTGCGTAGCGTTCCGGGCAGCGGGTAGAACCAGGCAGAGAATTCCCGGCTAGCAGCTTCCCTGTGGCGGGGAAGTGCAAACGTACACGTTTTCGGCCGAAAACGCGTTTTCCGGCGAAAACGCACACCACGGCTCTTTCTGAGAAAAAGCAAGCACGGAGGACGAGAACCGCTTTTGCCCTGCGTAGCGTTCCGGGCAGCGGGTAGAACCAGGCAGAGAATTCCCGGCTAGCAGCTTCCCTGTGGCGGGGAAGTGCAAACGTACACGTTTTCGGCCGAAAACGCGTTTTCCGGCGAAAACGCACACCACGGCTCTTTCTGAGAAAAAGCAAGCACGGAGGACGAGAACCGCTTTTGCCCTGCGTAGCGTTCCGGGCAGCGGGTAGAACCAGGCAGAAAATTCCCGGCTAGCAGCTTCCCTGTGGCCGGGAAGTGCAAACGTACACGTTTTCGGCCGAAAACACGTTTTACCGGCGAAAACGCACACCACGGCTCTTTCTGAGAAAAAGCAAGCACGGAGGACGAGAATCGCTTTTGCCCTGCGTTGCGTTCCGGGCAGCGGGTAGAACCAGGCAGCGAATTCCCTGCTAGCAGCTTCCCTGTGGCGGGGAAGTGCAAACGTACACGTTTTCGGCCGAAAACGCGTTTTCCGGCGAAAAAGCACACCACGGCTCTTTCTGAGAAAAAGCAAGCACGGAGGACGAGAATCGCTTTTGCCCTGTGTAGCGTTTCGGGCAGCGGGTAGAACCAGGCAGCGAATTCCCTGCTAGCAGCTTCCCTGTGGCGGGGAAGTGCAAACGTACACGTTTTCGGCCGAAAACGCGTTTTCCGGCGAAAACGCACACCACGGCTCTTTCTGAGAAAAAGCAAGCACGGAGGACGAGAATCGCTTTTGCCCTGCGTAGCGTTCCGGGCAGCGGGTAGAACCAGGCAGAGAATTCCCGGCTAGCAGCTTCCCTGTGGCGGGGAAGTGCAAACGTACACGTTTTCGGCCGAAAACGCGTTTTCCGGCGAAAACGCACACCACGGCTCTTTCTGAGAAAAAGCAAGCACGGAGGACGAGAATCGCTTTTGCCCTGCGTAGCGTTCCGGGCAGCGGGTAGAACCAGGCAGAGAATTCCCGGCTAGCAGCTTCCCTGTGGCCGGGAAGTGCAAGCGTACACGTTTTCGGCCGAAAACGCGTTTTCCGGCGAAAACGCACACCACGGCTCTTTCTGAGAAAAAGCAAGCACGGAGGACGAGAATCGCTTTTGCCCTGCGTAGCGTTCCGGGCAGCGGGTAGAACCAGGCAGAGAATTCCCGGCTAGCAGCTTCCCTGTGGCCGGGAAGTGCAAACGTACACGTTTTCGGCCGAAAACGCGTTTTCCGGCGAAAACGCACACCACGGCTCTTTCTGAGAAAAAGCAAGCACGGAGGACGAGAATCGCTTTTGCCCTGCGTAGCGTTCTGAGCAGCGGGTAGAAATAGGCAGCGAATTCCCGGATAGCAGCTTCCCTGTGGCGGGGAAGTGCAAACGTACACGTTTTCGGCCGAAAACGCGTTTTCCGGCGAAAAAGCACACCACGGCTCTTTCTGAGAAAAAGCAAGCACGGAGGACGAGAATCGCTTTTGCCCTGCGTAGCGTTCGGGCAGCGGGTAGAACCAGGCAGCGAATTCCCTGCTAGCAGCTTCCCTGTGGCGGGGAAGTGCAAACGTACACGTTTTCGGCCGAAAACGCGTTTTCCGGCGAAAACGCACACCACGGCTCTTTCTGAGAAAAAGCAAGCACGGAAGACGAGAATCGCTTTTGCCCTGCGTAGCGTTCCGGGCAGCGGGTAGAACCAGGCAGAGAATTCCCGGCTAGCAGCTTCCCTGTGGCGGGGAAGTGCAAACGTACACGTTTTCGGCCGAAAACGCGTTTTCCGGCGAAAACGCACACCACGGCTCTTTCTGAGAAAAAGCAAGCACGGAGGACGAGAACCGCTTTTGCCCTGCGTAGCGTTCCGGGCAGCGGGTAGAACCAGGCAGAGAATTCCCGGCTAGCAGCTTCCCTGTGGCGGGGAAGTGCAAACGTACACGTTTTCGGCCGAAAACGCGTTTTCCGGCGAAAACGCACACCACGGCTCTTTCTGAGAAAAAGCAAGCACGGAGGACGAGAACCGCTTTTGCCCTGCGTAGCGTTCCGGGCAGCGGGTAGAACCAGGCAGAGAATTCCCGGCTAGCAGCTTCCCTGTGGCGGGGAAGTGCAAACGTACACGTTTTCGGCCGAAAACGCGTTTTCCGGCGAAAACGCACACCACGGCTCTTTCTGAGAAAAAGCAAGCACGGAGGACGAGAACCGCTTTTGCCCTGCGTAGCGTTCCGGGCAGCGGGTAGAACCAGGCAGAGAATTCCCGGCTAGCAGCTTCCCTGTGGCGGGGAAGTGCAAACGTACACGTTTTCGGCCGAAAACGCGTTTTCCGGCGAAAACGCACACCACGGCTCTTTCTGAGAAAAAGCAAGCACGGAGGACGAGAACCGCTTTTGCCCTGCGTAGCGTTCCGGGCAGCGGGTAGAACCAGGCAGAGAATTCCCGGCTAGCAGCTTCCCTGTGGCGGGGAAGTGCAAACGTACACGTTTTCGGCCGAAAACGCGTTTTCCGGCGAAAACGCACACCACGGCTCTTTCTGAGAAAAAGCAAGCACGGAGGACGAGAACCGCTTTTGCCCTGCGTAGCGTTCCGGGCAGCGGGTAGAACCAGGCAGAGAATTCCCGGCTAGCAGCTTCCCTGTGGCGGGGAAGTGCAAACGTACACGTTTTCGGCCGAAAACGCGTTTTCCGGCGAAAACGCACACCACGGCTCTTTCTGAGAAAAAGCAAGCACGGAGGACGAGAACCGCTTTTGCCCTGCGTAGCGTTCCGGGCAGCGGGTAGAACCAGGCAGAGAATTCCCGGCTAGCAGCTTCCCTGTGGCGGGGAAGTGCAAACGTACACGTTTTCGGCCGAAAACGCGTTTTCCGGCGAAAACGCACACCACGGCTCTTTCTGAGAAAAAGCAAGCACGGAGGACGAGAACCGCTTTTGCCCTGCGTAGCGTTCCGGTCAGCGGGTAGAACCAGGCAGAGAATTCCCGGCTAGCAGCTTCCCTGTGGCGGGGAAGTGCAAACGTACACGTTTTCGGCCGAAAACGCGTTTTCCGGCGAAAACGCACACCACGGCTCTTTCTGAGAAAAAGCAAGCACGGAGGACGAGAACCGCTTTTGCCCTGCGTAGCGTTCCGGGCAGCGGGTAGAACCAGGCAGAGAATTCCCGGCTAGCAGCTTCCCTGTGGCGGGGAAGTGCAAACGTACACGTTTTCGGCCGAAAACGCGTTTTCCGGCGAAAACGCACACCACGGCTCTTTCTGAGAAAAAGCAAGCACGGAGGACGAGAACCGCTTTTGCCCTGCGTAGCGTTCCGGGCAGCGGGTAGAACCAGGCAGAGAATTCCCGGCTAGCAGCTTCCCTGTGGCGGGGAAGTGCAAACGTACACGTTTTCGGCCGAAAACGCGTTTTCCGGCGAAAACGCACACCACGGCTCTTTCTGAGAAAAAGCAAGCACGGAGGACGAGAACCGCTTTTGCCCTGCGTAGCGTTCCGGGCAGCGGGTAGAACCAGGCAGAGAATTCCCGGCTAGCAGCTTCCCTGTGGCGGGGAAGTGCAAACGTACACGTTTTCGGCCGAAAACGCGTTTTCCGGCGAAAACGCACACCACGGCTCTTTCTGAGAAAAAGCAAGCACGGAGGACGAGAACCGCTTTTGCCCTGCGTAGCGTTCCGGGCAGCGGGTAGAACCAGGCAGAGAATTCCCGGCTAGCAGCTTCCCTGTGGCGGGGAAGTGCAAACGTACACGTTTTCGGCCGAAAACGCGTTTTCCGGCGAAAACGCACACCACGGCTCTTTCTGAGAAAAAGCAAGCACGGAGGACGAGAACCGCTTTTGCCCTGCGTAGCGTTCCGGGCAGCGGGTAGAACCAGGCAGAGAATTCCCGGCTAGCAGCTTCCCTGTGGCGGGGAAGTGCAAACGTACACGTTTTCGGCCGAAAACGCGTTTTCCGGCGAAAACGCACACCACGGCTCTTTCTGAGAAAAAGCAAGCACGGAGGACGAGAACCGCTTTTGCCCTGCGTAGCGTTCCGGGCAGCGGGTAGAACCAGGCAGAGAATTCCCGGCTAGCAGCTTCCCTGTGGCGGGGAAGTGCAAACGTACACGTTTTCGGCCGAAAACGCGTTTTCCGGCGAAAACGCACACCACGGCTCTTTCTGAGAAAAAGCAAGCACGGAGGACGAGAACCGCTTTTGCCCTGCGTAGCGTTCCGGGCAGCGGGTAGAACCAGGCAGAGAATTCCCGGCTAGCAGCTTCCCTGTGGCGGGGAAGTGCAAACGTACACGTTTTCGGCCGAAAACGCGTTTTCCGGCGAAAACGCACACCACGGCTCTTTCTGAGAAAAAGCAAGCACGGAGGACGAGAACCGCTTTTGCCCTGCGTAGCGTTCCGGGCAGCGGGTAGAACCAGGCAGAGAATTCCCGGCTAGCAGCTTCCCTGTGGCGGGGAAGTGCAAACGTACACGTTTTCGGCCGAAAACGCGTTTTCCGGCGAAAACGCACACCACGGCTCTTTCTGAGAAAAAGCAAGCACGGAGGACGAGAACCGCTTTTGCCCTGCGTAGCGTTCCGGGCAGCGGGTAGAACCAGGCAGAGAATTCCCGGCTAGCAGCTTCCCTGTGGCGGGGAAGTGCAAACGTACACGTTTTCGGCCGAAAACGCGTTTTCCGGCGAAAACGCACACCACGGCTCTTTCTGAGAAAAAGCAAGCACGGAGGACGAGAACCGCTTTTGCCCTGCGTAGCGTTCCGGGCAGCGGGTAGAACCAGGCAGAGAATTCCCGGCTAGCAGCTTCCCTGTGGCGGGGAAGTGCAAACGTACACGTTTTCGGCCGAAAACGCGTTTTCCGGCGAAAACGCACACCACGGCTCTTTCTGAGAAAAAGCAAGCACGGAGGACGAGAACCGCTTTTGCCCTGCGTAGCGTTCCGGGCAGCGGGTAGAACCAGGCAGAGAATTCCCGGCTAGCAGCTTCCCTGTGGCGGGGAAGTGCAAACGTACACGTTTTCGGCCGAAAACGCGTTTTCCGGCGAAAACGCACACCACGGCTCTTTCTGAGAAAAAGCAAGCACGGAGGACGAGAACCGCTTTTGCCCTGCGTAGCGTTCCGGGCAGCGGGTAGAACCAGGCAGAGAATTCCCGGCTAGCAGCTTCCCTGTGGCGGGGAAGTGCAAACGTACACGTTTTCGGCCGAAAACGCGTTTTCCGGCGAAAACGCACACCACGGCTCTTTCTGAGAAAAAGCAAGCACGGAGGACGAGAACCGCTTTTGCCCTGCGTAGCGTTCCGGGCAGCGGGTAGAACCAGGCAGAGAATTCCCGGCTAGCAGCTTCCCTGTGGCGGGGAAGTGCAAACGTACACGTTTTCGGCCGAAAACGCGTTTTCCGGCGAAAACGCACACCACGGCTCTTTCTGAGAAAAAGCAAGCACGGAGGACGAGAACCGCTTTTGCCCTGCGTAGCGTTCCGGGCAGCGGGTAGAACCAGGCAGAGAATTCCCGGCTAGCAGCTTCCCTGTGGCGGGGAAGTGCAAACGTACACGTTTTCGGCCGAAAACGCGTTTTCCGGCGAAAACGCACACCACGGCTCTTTCTGAGAAAAAGCAAGCACGGAGGACGAGAACCGCTTTTGCCCTGCGTAGCGTTCCGGGCAGCGGGTAGAACCAGGCAGAGAATTCCCGGCTAGCAGCTTCCCTGTGGCGGGGAAGTGCAAACGTACACGTTTTCGGCCGAAAACGCGTTTTCCGGCGAAAACGCACACCACGGCTCTTTCTGAGAAAAAGCAAGCACGGAGGACGAGAACCGCTTTTGCCCTGCGTAGCGTTCCGGGCAGCGGGTAGAACCAGGCAGAGAATTCCCGGCTAGCAGCTTCCCTGTGGCGGGGAAGTGCAAACGTACACGTTTTCGGCCGAAAACGCGTTTTCCGGCGAAAACGCACACCACGGCTCTTTCTGAGAAAAAGCAAGCACGGAGGACGAGAACCGCTTTTGCCCTGCGTAGCGTTCCGGGCAGCGGGTAGAACCAGGCAGAGAATTCCCGGCTAGCAGCTTCCCTGTGGCGGGGAAGTGCAAACGTACACGTTTTCGGCCGAAAACGCGTTTTCCGGCGAAAACGCACACCACGGCTCTTTCTGAGAAAAAGCAAGCACGGAGGACGAGAACCGCTTTTGCCCTGCGTAGCGTTCCGGGCAGCGGGTAGAACCAGGCAGAGAATTCCCGGCTAGCAGCTTCCCTGTGGCGGGGAAGTGCAAACGTACACGTTTTCGGCCGAAAACGCGTTTTCCGGCGAAAACGCACACCACGGCTCTTTCTGAGAAAAAGCAAGCACGGAGGACGAGAACCGCTTTTGCCCTGCGTAGCGTTCCGGGCAGCGGGTAGAACCAGGCAGAGAATTCCCGGCTAGCAGCTTCCCTGTGGCGGGGAAGTGCAAACGTACACGTTTTCGGCCGAAAACGCGTTTTCCGGCGAAAACGCACACCACGGCTCTTTCTGAGAAAAAGCAAGCACGGAGGACGAGAACCGCTTTTGCCCTGCGTAGCGTTCCGGGCAGCGGGTAGAACCAGGCAGAGAATTCCCGGCTAGCAGCTTCCCTGTGGCGGGGAAGTGCAAACGTACACGTTTTCGGCCGAAAACGCGTTTTCCGGCGAAAACGCACACCACGGCTCTTTCTGAGAAAAAGCAAGCACGGAGGACGAGAACCGCTTTTGCCCTGCGTAGCGTTCCGGGCAGCGGGTAGAACCAGGCAGAGAATTCCCGGCTAGCAGCTTCCCTGTGGCGGGGAAGTGCAAACGTACACGTTTTCGGCCGAAAACGCGTTTTCCGGCGAAAACGCACACCACGGCTCTTTCTGAGAAAAAGCAAGCACGGAGGACGAGAACCGCTTTTGCCCTGCGTAGCGTTCCGGGCAGCGGGTAGAACCAGGCAGAGAATTCCCGGCTAGCAGCTTCCCTGTGGCGGGGAAGT
>NW_027437960.1:0-60000 GCF_965140245.1 Athene noctua | reverse complement strand
CCCGGCTAGCAGCTTCCCTGTGGCGGGGAAGTGCAAACGTACACGTTTTCGGCCGAAAACGCGTTTTCCGGCGAAAACGCACACCACGGCTCTTTCTGAGAAAAAGCAAGCACGGAGGACGAGAACCGCTTTTGCCCTGCGTAGCGTTCCGGGCAGCGGGTAGAACCAGGCAGAGAATTCCCGGCTAGCAGCTTCCCTGTGGCGGGGAAGTGCAAACGTACACGTTTTCGGCCGAAAACGCGTTTTCCGGCGAAAACGCACACCACGGCTCTTTCTGAGAAAAAGCAAGCACGGAGGACGAGAACCGCTTTTGCCCTGCGTAGCGTTCCGGGCAGCGGGTAGAACCAGGCAGAGAATTCCCGGCTAGCAGCTTCCCTGTGGCGGGGAAGTGCAAACGTACACGTTTTCGGCCGAAAACGCGTTTTCCGGCGAAAACGCACACCACGGCTCTTTCTGAGAAAAAGCAAGCACGGAGGACGAGAACCGCTTTTGCCCTGCGTAGCGTTCCGGGCAGCGGGTAGAACCAGGCAGAGAATTCCCGGCTAGCAGCTTCCCTGTGGCGGGGAAGTGCAAACGTACACGTTTTCGGCCGAAAACGCGTTTTCCGGCGAAAACGCACACCACGGCTCTTTCTGAGAAAAAGCAAGCACGGAGGACGAGAACCGCTTTTGCCCTGCGTAGCGTTCCGGGCAGCGGGTAGAACCAGGCAGAGAATTCCCGGCTAGCAGCTTCCCTGTGGCGGGGAAGTGCAAACGTACACGTTTTCGGCCGAAAACGCGTTTTCCGGCGAAAACGCACACCACGGCTCTTTCTGAGAAAAAGCAAGCACGGAGGACGAGAACCGCTTTTGCCCTGCGTAGCGTTCCGGGCAGCGGGTAGAACCAGGCAGAGAATTCCCGGCTAGCAGCTTCCCTGTGGCGGGGAAGTGCAAACGTACACGTTTTCGGCCGAAAACGCGTTTTCCGGCGAAAACGCACACCACGGCTCTTTCTGAGAAAAAGCAAGCAGAGGACGGAGAACCGCTTTTGCCCTGCGTAGCGTTCCGGGCAGCGGGTAGAACCAGGCAGAGAATTCCCGGCTAGCAGCTTCCCTGTGGCGGGGAAGTGCAAACGTACACGTTTTCGGCCGAAAACGCGTTTTCCGGCGAAAACGCACACCACGGCTCTTTCTGAGAAAAAGCAAGCACGGAGGACGAGAACCGCTTTTGCCCTGCGTAGCGTTCCGGGCAGCGGGTAGAACCAGGCAGAGAATTCCCGGCTAGCAGCTTCCCTGTGGCGGGGAAGTGCAAACGTACACGTTTTCGGCCGAAAACGCGTTTTCCGGCGAAAACGCACACCACGGCTCTTTCTGAGAAAAAGCAAGCACGGAGGACGAGAACCGCTTTTGCCCTGCGTAGCGTTCCGGGCAGCGGGTAGAACCAGGCAGAGAATTCCCGGCTAGCAGCTTCCCTGTGGCGGGGAAGTGCAAACGTACACGTTTTCGGCCGAAAACGCGTTTTCCGGCGAAAACGCACACCACGGCTCTTTCTGAGAAAAAGCAAGCACGGAGGACGAGAACCGCTTTTGCCCTGCGTAGCGTTCCGGGCAGCGGGTAGAACCAGGCAGAGAATTCCCGGCTAGCAGCTTCCCTGTGGCGGGGAAGTGCAAACGTACACGTTTTCGGCCGAAAACGCGTTTTCCGGCGAAAACGCACACCACGGCTCTTTCTGAGAAAAAGCAAGCACGGAGGACGAGAACCGCTTTTGCCCTGCGTAGCGTTCCGGGCAGCGGGTAGAACCAGGCAGAGAATTCCCGGCTAGCAGCTTCCCTGTGGCGGGGAAGTGCAAACGTACACGTTTTCGGCCGAAAACGCGTTTTCCGGCGAAAACGCACACCACGGCTCTTTCTGAGAAAAAGCAAGCACGGAGGACGAGAACCGCTTTTGCCCTGCGTAGCGTTCCGGGCAGCGGGTAGAACCAGGCAGAGAATTCCCGGCTAGCAGCTTCCCTGTGGCGGGGAAGTGCAAACGTACACGTTTTCGGCCGAAAACGCGTTTTCCGGCGAAAACGCACACCACGGCTCTTTCTGAGAAAAAGCAAGCACGGAGGACGAGAACCGCTTTTGCCCTGCGTAGCGTTCCGGGCAGCGGGTAGAACCAGGCAGAGAATTCCCGGCTAGCAGCTTCCCTGTGGCGGGGAAGTGCAAACGTACACGTTTTCGGCCGAAAACGCTTTTTCCGGCCAAAACGCACACCACGGCTCTTTCTGAGAAAAAGCAAGCACGGAGGACGAGAACCGCTTTTGCCCTGCGTAGCGTTCCGGGCAGCGGGTAGAACCAGGCAGAGAATTCCCGGCTAGCAGCTTCCCTGTGGCGGGGAAGTGCAAACGTACACGTTTTCGGCCGAAAACGCGTTTTCCGGCGAAAACGCACACCACGGCTCTTTCTGAGAAAAAGCAAGCACGGAGGACGAGAACCGCTTTTGCCCTGCGTAGCGTTCCGGGCAGCGGGTAGAACCAGGCAGAGAATTCCCGGCTAGCAGCTTCCCTGTGGCGGGGAAGTGCAAACGTACACGTTTTCGGCCGAAAACGCGTTTTCCGGCGAAAACGCACACCACGGCTCTTTCTGAGAAAAAGCAAGCACGGAGGACGAGAACCGCTTTTGCCCTGCGTAGCGTTCCGGGCAGCGGGTAGAACCAGGCAGAGAATTCCCGGCTAGCAGCTTCCCTGTGGCGGGGAAGTGCAAACGTACACGTTTTCGGCCGAAAACGCGTTTTCCGGCGAAAACGCACACCACGGCTCTTTCTGAGAAAAAGCAAGCACGGAGGACGAGAACCGCTTTTGCCCTGCGTAGCGTTCCGGGCAGCGGGTAGAACCAGGCAGAGAATTCCCGGCTAGCAGCTTCCCTGTGGCGGGGAAGTGCAAACGTACACGTTTTCGGCCGAAAACGCGTTTTCCGGCGAAAACGCACACCACGGCTCTTTCTGAGAAAAAGCAAGCACGGAGGACGAGAACCGCTTTTGCCCTGCGTAGCGTTCCGGGCAGCGAGTAGAAACAGGCAGAGAATTCCCGGCTAGCAGCTTCCCTGTGGCGGGGAAGTGCAAACGTACACGTTTTCGGCCGAAAATGCGTTTTCCGGCGAAAACGCACACCACGGCTCTTTCTGAGAAAAAGCAAGCACGGAGGACGAGAACCGCTTTTGCCCTGCGTAGCGTTCCGGGCAGCGGGTAGAACCAGGCAGAGAATTCCCGGCTAGCAGCTTCCCTGTGGCGGGGAAGTGCAAACGTACACGTTTTCGGCCGAAAACGCCTTTTTCCGGCCAAAAGGCACACCACGGCTCTTTCTGAGAAAAGCAAGCACGGAGGACGAGAACCGCTTTTGCCCTGCGTAGCGTTCCGGGCAGCGGGTAGAACCAGGCAGAGAATTCCCGGCTAGCAGCTTCCCTGTGGCGGGGAAGTGCAAACGTACACGTTTTCGGCCGAAAACGCGTTTTCCGGCGAAAACGCACACCACGGCTCTTTCTGAGAAAAAGCAAGCACGGAGGACGAGAACCGCTTTTGCCCTGCGTAGCGTTCCGGGCAGCGGGTAGAACCAGGTAGAGAATTCCCGGCTAGCAGCTTCCCTGTGGCGGGGAAGTGCAAACGTACACGTTTTCGGCCGAAAACGCGTTTTCCGGCGAAAACGCACACCACGGCTCTTTCTGAGAAAAAGCAAGCACGGAGGACGAGAACCGCTTTTGCCCTGCGTAGCGTTCCGGGCAGCGAGTAGAAACAGGCAGAGAATTCCCGGCTAGCAGCTTCCCTGTGGCGGGGAAGTGCAAACGTACACGTTTTCGGCCGAAAACGCGTTTTCCGGCGAAAACGCACACCACGGCTCTTTCTGAGAAAAAGCAAGCACGGAGGACGAGAACCGCTTTTGCCCTGCGTAGCGTTCCGGGCAGCGGGTAGAACCAGGCAGAGAATTCCCGGCTAGCAGCTTCCCTGTGGCGGGGAAGTGCAAACGTACACGTTTTCGGCCGAAAACGCGTTTTCCGGCGAAATCGCACACCACGGCTCTTTCTGAGAAAAAGCAAGCACGGAGGACGAGAACCGCTTTTGCCCTGCGTAGCGTTCCGGGCAGCGAGTAGAAACAGGCAGAGAATTCCCGGCTAGCAGCTTCCCTGTGGCGGGGAAGTGCAAACGTACACGTTTTCGGCCGAAAACGTGTTTTGCGGCGAAAACGCACACCACGGCTCTTTCTGAGAAAAAGCAAGCACGGAGGACGAGAACCGCTTTTGCCCTGCGTAGCGTTCCGGGCAGCGGGTAGAACCAGGCAGAGAATTCCCGGCTAGCAGCTTCCCTGTGGCGGGGAAGTGCAAACGTACACGTTTTCGGCCGAAAACGCGTTTTCCGGCGAAAACGCACACCACGGCTCTTTCTGAGAAAAAGCAAGCGCGGAGGACGAGAACCGCTTTTGCCCTGCGTAGCGTTCCGGGCAGCGGGTAGAACCAGGCAGAGAATTCCCGGCTAGCAGCTTCCCTGTGGCGGGGAAGTGCAAACGTACACGTTTTCGGCCGAAAACGCGTTTTCCGGCGAAAGCGCACACCACGGCTCTTTCTGAGAAAAAGCAAGCACGGAGGACGAGAACCGCTTTTGCCCTGCGTAGCGTTCCGGGCAGCGGGTAGAACCAGGCAGAGAATTCCCGGCTAGCAGCTTCCCTGTGGCGGGGAAGTGCAAACGTACACGTTTTCGGCCGAAAACGCGTTTTCCGGCGAAAACGCACACCACGGCTCTTTCTGAGAAAAAGCAAGCACGGAGGACGAGAACCGCTTTTGCCCTGCGTAGCGTTCCGGGCAGCGGGTAGAACCAGGCAGAGAATTCCCGGCTAGCAGCTTCCCTGTGGCGGGGAAGTGCAAACGTACACGTTTTCGGCCGAAAACGCGTTTTCCGGCGAAAAAGCACACCACGGCTCTTTCTGAGAAAAAGCAAGCGCGGAGGACGAGAACCGCTTTTGCCCTGCGTAGCGTTCCGGGCAGCGGGTAGAACCAGGCAGAGAATTCCCGGCTAGCAGCTTCCCTGTGGCGGGGAAGTGCAAACGTACACGTTTTCGGCCGAAAACGCGTTTTCCGGCGAAAACGCACACCACGGCTCTTTCTGAGAAAAAGCAAGCACGGAGGACGAGAACCGCTTTTGCCCTGCGTAGCGTTCCGGGCAGCGGGTAGAACCAGGCAGAGAATTCCCGGCTAGCAGCTTCCCTGTGGCGTTGAAGTGCAAACGTACACGTTTTCGGCCGAAAACGCGTTTTCCGGCGAAAACGCACACCACGGCTCTTTCTGAGAAAAAGCAAGCACGGAGGACGAGAACCGCTTTTGCCCTGCGTAGCGTTCCGGGCAGCGGGTAGAACCAGGCAGAGAATTCCCGGCTAGCAGCTTCCCTGTGGCGGGGAAGTGCAAACGTAGACGTTTTCGGCCGAAAACGCGTTTTCCGGCGAAAACGCAAACCACGGCTCTTTCTGAGAAAAAGCAAGCACGGAGGACGAGAACCGCTTTTGCCCTGCGTAGCGTTCCGGGCAGCGGGTAGAACCAGGCAGAGAATTCCCGGCTAGCAGCTTCCCTGTGGCGGGGAAGTGCAAACGTACACGTTTTCGGCCGAAAACGCGTTTTCGGGCGAAAACGCACACCACGGCTCTTTCTGAGAAAAAGCAAGCGCGGAGGACGAGAACCGCTTTTGCCCTGCGTAGCGTTCCGGGCAGCGGGTAGAACCAGGCAGAGAATTCCCGGCTAGCAGCTTCCCTGTGGCGGGGAAGTGCAAACGTACACGTTTTCGGCCGAAAACGCGTTTTCCGGCGAAAACGCACACCACGGCTCTTTCTGAGAAAAAGCAAGCGCGGAGGACGAGAACCGCTTTTGCCCTGCGTAGCGTTCCGGGCAGCGGGTAGAACCAGGCAGAGAATTCCCGGCTAGCAGCTTCCCTGTGGCGGGGAAGTGCAAACGTACACGTTTTCGGCCGAAAACGCGTTTTCCGGCGAAAACGCAAACCACGGCTCTTTCTGAGAAAAAGCAAGCACGGAGGACGAGAACCGCTTTTGCCCTGCGTAGCGTTCCGGGCAGCGGGTAGAACCAGGCAGAGAATTCCCGGCTAGCAGCTTCCCTGTGGCGGGGAAGTGCAAACGTACACGTTTTCGACCGAAAACGAGTTTTCCGGCGAAATCGCACACCACGGCTCTTTCTGAGAAAAAGCAAGCACGGAGGACGAGAACCGCTTTTGCCCTGCGTAGCGTTCCGGGCAGCGGGTAGAACCAGGCAGAGAATTCCCGGCTAGCAGCTTCCCTGTGGCGGGGAAGTGCAAACGTACACGTTTTCGGCCGAAAACGCGTTTTCCGGCGAAATCGCACACCACGGCTCTTTCTGAGAAAAAGCAAGCACGGAGGACGAGAACCGCTTTTGCCCTGCGTAGCGTTCCGGGCAGCGGGTAGAACCAGGCAGAGAATTCCCGGCTAGCAGCTTCCCTGTGGCGGGGAAGTGCAAACGTACACGTTTTCGGCCGAAAACGCGTTTTCCGGCGAAAACGCACACCACGGCTCTTTCTGAGAAAAAGCAAGCGCGGAGGACGAGAACCGCTTTTGCCCTGCGTAGCGTTCCGGGCAGCGGGTAGAACCAGGCAGAGAATTCCCGGCTAGCAGCTTCCCTGTGGCGGGGAAGTGCAAACGTACACGTTTTCGGCCGAAAACGCGTTTTCCGGCGAAAACGCACACCACGGCTCTTTCTGAGAAAAAGCAAGCACGGAGGACGAGAACCGCTTTTGCCCTGCGTAGCGTTCCGGGCAGCGGGTAGAACCAGGCAGAGAATTCCCGGCTAGCAGCTTCCCTGTGGCGGGGAAGTGCAAACGTACACGTTTTCGGCCGAAAACGCGTTTTCCGGCGAAAACGCACACCACGGCTCTTTCTGAGAAAAAGCAAGCACGGAGGACGAGAACCGCTTTTGCCCTGCGTAGCGTTCCGGGCAGCGGGTAGAACCAGGCAGAGAATTCCCGGCTAGCAGCTTCCCTGTGGCGGGGAAGTGCAAACGTACACGTTTTCGGCCGAAAACGCGTTTTCCGGCGAAAACGCACACCACGGCTCTTTCTGAGAAAAAGCAAGCACGGAGGACGAGAACCGCTTTTGCCCTGCGTAGCGTTCCGGGCAGCGGGTAGAACCAGGCAGAGAATTCCCGGCTAGCAGCTTCCCTGTGGCGGGGAAGTGCAAACGTACACGTTTTCGGCCGAAAACGCGTTTTCCGGCGAAAACGCACACCACGGCTCTTTCTGAGAAAAAGCAAGCACGGAGGACGAGAACCGCTTTTGCCCTGCGTAGCGTTCCGGGCAGCGAGTAGAAACAGGCAGAGAATTCCCGGCTAGCAGCTTCCCTGTGGCGGGGAAGTGCAAACGTACACGTTTTCGGCCGAAAACGTGTTTTGCGGCGAAAACGCACACCACGGCTCTTTCTGAGAAAAAGCAAGCACGGAGGACGAGAACCGCTTTTGCCCTGCGTAGCGTTCCGGGCAGCGGGTAGAACCAGGCAGAGAATTCCCGGCTAGCAGCTTCCCTGTGGCGGGGAAGTGCAAACGTACACGTTTTCGGCCGAAAACGCGTTTTCCGGCGAAAACGCACACCACGGCTCTTTCTGAGAAAAAGCAAGCGCGGAGGACGAGAACCGCTTTTGCCCTGCGTAGCGTTCCGGGCAGCGGGTAGAACCAGGCAGAGAATTCCCGGCTAGCAGCTTCCCTGTGGCGGGGAAGTGCAAACGTACACGTTTTCGGCCGAAAACGCGTTTTCCGGCGAAAGCGCACACCACGGCTCTTTCTGAGAAAAAGCAAGCACGGAGGACGAGAACCGCTTTTGCCCTGCGTAGCGTTCCGGGCAGCGGGTAGAACCAGGCAGAGAATTCCCGGCTAGCAGCTTCCCTGTGGCGGGGAAGTGCAAACGTACACGTTTTCGGCCGAAAACGCGTTTTCCGGCGAAAACGCACACCACGGCTCTTTCTGAGAAAAAGCAAGCACGGAGGACGAGAACCGCTTTTGCCCTGCGTAGCGTTCCGGGCAGCGGGTAGAACCAGGCAGAGAATTCCCGGCTAGCAGCTTCCCTGTGGCGGGGAAGTGCAAACGTACACGTTTTCGGCCGAAAACGCGTTTTCCGGCGAAAAAGCACACCACGGCTCTTTCTGAGAAAAAGCAAGCGCGGAGGACGAGAACCGCTTTTGCCCTGCGTAGCGTTCCGGGCAGCGGGTAGAACCAGGCAGAGAATTCCCGGCTAGCAGCTTCCCTGTGGCGGGGAAGTGCAAACGTACACGTTTTCGGCCGAAAACGCGTTTTCCGGCGAAAACGCACACCACGGCTCTTTCTGAGAAAAAGCAAGCACGGAGGACGAGAACCGCTTTTGCCCTGCGTAGCGTTCCGGGCAGCGGGTAGAACCAGGCAGAGAATTCCCGGCTAGCAGCTTCCCTGTGGCGTTGAAGTGCAAACGTACACGTTTTCGGCCGAAAACGCGTTTTCCGGCGAAAACGCACACCACGGCTCTTTCTGAGAAAAAGCAAGCACGGAGGACGAGAACCGCTTTTGCCCTGCGTAGCGTTCCGGGCAGCGGGTAGAACCAGGCAGAGAATTCCCGGCTAGCAGCTTCCCTGTGGCGGGGAAGTGCAAACGTAGACGTTTTCGGCCGAAAACGCGTTTTCCGGCGAAAACGCAAACCACGGCTCTTTCTGAGAAAAAGCAAGCACGGAGGACGAGAACCGCTTTTGCCCTGCGTAGCGTTCCGGGCAGCGGGTAGAACCAGGCAGAGAATTCCCGGCTAGCAGCTTCCCTGTGGCGGGGAAGTGCAAACGTACACGTTTTCGGCCGAAAACGCGTTTTCGGGCGAAAACGCACACCACGGCTCTTTCTGAGAAAAAGCAAGCGCGGAGGACGAGAACCGCTTTTGCCCTGCGTAGCGTTCCGGGCAGCGGGTAGAACCAGGCAGAGAATTCCCGGCTAGCAGCTTCCCTGTGGCGGGGAAGTGCAAACGTACACGTTTTCGGCCGAAAACGCGTTTTCCGGCGAAAACGCACACCACGGCTCTTTCTGAGAAAAAGCAAGCGCGGAGGACGAGAACCGCTTTTGCCCTGCGTAGCGTTCCGGGCAGCGGGTAGAACCAGGCAGAGAATTCCCGGCTAGCAGCTTCCCTGTGGCGGGGAAGTGCAAACGTACACGTTTTCGGCCGAAAACGCGTTTTCCGGCGAAAACGCAAACCACGGCTCTTTCTGAGAAAAAGCAAGCACGGAGGACGAGAACCGCTTTTGCCCTGCGTAGCGTTCCGGGCAGCGGGTAGAACCAGGCAGAGAATTCCCGGCTAGCAGCTTCCCTGTGGCGGGGAAGTGCAAACGTACACGTTTTCGACCGAAAACGAGTTTTCCGGCGAAATCGCACACCACGGCTCTTTCTGAGAAAAAGCAAGCACGGAGGACGAGAACCGCTTTTGCCCTGCGTAGCGTTCCGGGCAGCGGGTAGAACCAGGCAGAGAATTCCCGGCTAGCAGCTTCCCTGTGGCGGGGAAGTGCAAACGTACACGTTTTCGGCCGAAAACGCGTTTTCCGGCGAAATCGCACACCACGGCTCTTTCTGAGAAAAAGCAAGCACGGAGGACGAGAACCGCTTTTGCCCTGCGTAGCGTTCCGGGCAGCGGGTAGAACCAGGCAGAGAATTCCCGGCTAGCAGCTTCCCTGTGGCGGGGAAGTGCAAACGTACACGTTTTCGGCCGAAAACGCGTTTTCCGGCGAAAACGCACACCACGGCTCTTTCTGAGAAAAAGCAAGCGCGGAGGACGAGAACCGCTTTTGCCCTGCGTAGCGTTCCGGGCAGCGGGTAGAACCAGGCAGAGAATTCCCGGCTAGCAGCTTCCCTGTGGCGGGGAAGTGCAAACGTACACGTTTTCGGCCGAAAACGCGTTTTCCGGCGAAAACGCACACCACGGCTCTTTCTGAGAAAAAGCAAGCACGGAGGACGAGAACCGCTTTTGCCCTGCGTAGCGTTCCGGGCAGCGGGTAGAACCAGGCAGAGAATTCCCGGCTAGCAGCTTCCCTGTGGCGGGGAAGTGCAAACGTACACGTTTTCGGCCGAAAACGCGTTTTCCGGCGAAAACGCACACCACGGCTCTTTCTGAGAAAAAGCAAGCACGGAGGACGAGAACCGCTTTTGCCCTGCGTAGCGTTCCGGGCAGCGGGTAGAACCAGGCAGAGAATTCCCGGCTAGCAGCTTCCCTGTGGCGTTGAAGTGCAAACGTACACGTTTTCGGCCGAAAACGCGTTTTCCGGCGAAAAAGCACACCACGGCTCTTTCTGAGAAAAAGCAAGCACGGAGGACGAGAACCGCTTTTGCCCTGCGTAGCGTTCCGGGCAGCGGGTAGAACCAGGCAGAGAATTCCCGGCTAGCAGCTTCCCTGTGGCGGGGAAGTGCAAACGTAGACGTTTTCGGCCGAAAACGCGTTTTCCGGCGAAAACGCAAACCACGGCTCTTTCTGAGAAAAAGCAAGCACGGAGGACGAGAACCGCTTTTGCCCTGCGTAGCGTTCCGGGCAGCGGGTAGAACCAGGCAGAGAATTCCCGGCTAGCAGCTTCCCTGTGGCGGGGAAGTGCAAACGTACACGTTTTCGGCCGAAAACGAGTTTTCCGGCGAAATCGCACACCACGGCTCTTTCTGAGAAAAAGCAAGCACGGAGGACGAGAACCGCTTTTGCCCTGCGTAGCGTTCCGGGCAGCGGGTAGAACCAGGCAGAGAATTCCCGGCTAGCAGCTTCCCTGTGGCGGGGAAGTGCAAACGTACACGTTTTCGGCCGAAAACGCGTTTTCCGGCGAAAACGCACACCACGGCTCTTTCTGAGAAAAAGCAAGCACGGAGGACGAGAACCGCTTTTGCCCTGCGTAGCGTTCCGGGCAGCGGGTAGAACCAGGCAGAGAATTCCCGGCTAGCAGCTTCCCTGTGGCGGGGAAGTGCAAACGTACACGTTTTCGGCCGAAAACGCGTTTTCCGGCGAAATCGCACACCACGGCTCTTTCTGAGAAAAAGCAAGCACGGAGGACGAGAACCGCTTTTGCCCTGCGTAGCGTTCCGGGCAGCGGGTAGAACCAGGCAGAGAATTCCCGGCTAGCAGCTTCCCTGTGGCGGGGAAGTGCAAACGTACACGTTTTCGGCCGAAAACGCGTTTTCCGGCGAAAACGCACACCACGGCTCTTTCTGAGAAAAAGCAAGCGCGGAGGACGAGAACCGCTTTTGCCCTGCGTAGCGTTCCGGGCAGCGGGTAGAACCAGGCAGAGAATTCCCGGCTAGCAGCTTCCCTGTGGCGGGGAAGTGCAAACGTACACGTTTTCGGCCGAAAACGCGTTTTCCGGCGAAAACGCAAACCACGGCTCTTTCTGAGAAAAAGCAAGCACGGAGGACGAGAACCGCTTTTGCCCTGCGTAGCGTTCCGGGCAGCGGGTAGAACCAGGCAGAGAATTCCCGGCTAGCAGCTTCCCTGTGGCGGGGAAGTGCAAACGTACACGTTTTCGGCCGAAAACGAGTTTTCCTGCGAAATCGCACACCACGGCTCTTTCTGAGAAAAAGCAAGCACGGAGGACGAGAACCGCTTTTGCCCTGCGTAGCGTTCCGGGCAGCGGGTAGAACCAGGCAGAGAATTCCCGGCTAGCAGCTTCCCTGTGGCGGGGAAGTGCAAACGTACACGTTTTCGGCCGAAAACGCGTTTTCCGGCGAAATCGCACACCACGGCTCTTTCTGAGAAAAAGCAAGCACGGAGGACGAGAACCGCTTTTGCCCTGCGTAGCGTTCCGGGCAGCGGGTAGAACCAGGCAGAGAATTCCCGGCTAGCAGCTTCCCTGTGGCGGGGAAGTGCAAACGTACACGTTTTCGGCCGAAAACGCGTTTTCCGGCGAAAACGCACACCACGGCTCTTTCTGAGAAAAAGCAAGCACGGAGGACGAGAACCGCTTTTGCCCTGCGTAGCGTTCCGGGCAGCGGGTAGAACCAGGCAGAGAATTCCCGGCTAGCAGCTTCCCTGTGGCGGGGAAGTGCAAACGTACACGTTTTCGGCCGAAAACGCGTTTTCCGGCGAAAACGCACACCACGGCTCTTTCTGAGAAAAAGCAAGCGCGGAGGACGAGAACCGCTTTTGCCCTGCGTAGCGTTCCGGGCAGCGGGTAGAACCAGGCAGAGAATTCCCGGCTAGCAGCTTCCCTGTGGCGGGGAAGTGCAAACGTACACGTTTTCGGCCGAAAACGCGTTTTCCGGCGAAAACGCACACCACGGCTCTTTCTGAGAAAAAGCAAGCACGGAGGACGAGAACCGCTTTTGCCCTGCGTAGCTTTCCGGGCAGCGGGTAGAACCAGGCAGAGAATTCCCGGCTAGCAGCTTCCCTGTGGCGGGGAAGTGCAAACGTACACGTTTTCGGCCGAAAACGCGTTTTCCGGCGAAAACGCACACCACGGCTCTTTCTGAGAAAAAGCAAGCACGGAGGACGAGAACCGCTTTTGCCCTGCGTAGCGTTCCGGGCAGCGGGTAGAACCAGGCAGAGAATTCCCGGCTAGCAGCTTCCCTGTGGCGGGGAAGTGCAAACGTACACGTTTTCGGCCGAAAACGCGTTTTCCGGCGAAATCGCACACCACGGCTCTTTCTGAGAAAAAGCAAGCGCGGAGGACGAGAACCGCTTTTGCCCTGCGTAGCGTTCCGGGCAGCGGGTAGAACCAGGCAGAGAATTCCCGGCTAGCAGCTTCCCTGTGGCGGGGAAGTGCAAACGTACACGTTTTCGGCCGAAAACGCGTTTTCCGGCGAAAACGCACACCACGGCTCTTTCTGAGAAAAAGCAAGCGCGGAGGACGAGAACCGCTTTTGCCCTGCGTAGCGTTCCGGGCAGCGGGTAGAACCAGGCAGAGAATTCCCGGCTAGCAGCTTCCCTGTGGCGGGGAAGCGCAAACGTAGACGTTTTCGGCCGAAAACGCGTTTTCCGGCGAAAACGCACACCACGGCTCTTTCTGAGAAAAAGCAAGCACGGAGGACGAGAACCGCTTTTGCCCTGCGTAGCGTTCCGGGCAGCGGGTAGAACCAGGCAGAGAATTCCCGGCTAGCAGCTTCCCTGTGGCGGGGAAGTGCAAACGTACACGTTTTCGGCCGAAAACGCGTTTTCCGGCGAAATCGCACACCACGGCTCTTTCTGAGAAAAAGCAAGCACGGAGGACGAGAACCGCTTTTGCCCTGCGTAGCGTTCCGGGCAGCGGGTAGAACCAGGCAGAGAATTCCCGGCTAGCAGCTTCCCTGTGGCGGGGAAGTGCAAACGTACACGTTTTCGGCCGAAAACGCGTTTTCCGGCGAAAACGCACACCACGGCTCTTTCTGAGAAAAAGCAAGCACGGAGGACGAGAACCGCTTTTGCCCTGCGTAGCGTTCCGGGCAGCGGGTAGAACCAGGCAGAGAATTCCCGGCTAGCAGCTTCCCTGTGGCGGGGAAGTGCAAACGTACACGTTTTCGGCCGAAAACGCGTTTTCCGGCGAAAACGTACACCACGGCTCTTTCTGAGAAAAAGCAAGCACGGAGGACGAGAACCGCTTTTGCCCTGCGTAGCGTTCCGGGCAGCGGGTAGAACCAGGCAGAGAATTCCCGGCTAGCAGCTTCCCTGTGGCGGGGAAGTGCAAACGTACACGTTTTCGGCCGAAAACGCGTTTTCCGGCGAAAACGCACACCACGGCTCTTTCTGAGAAAAAGCAAGCACGGAGGACGAGAACCGCTTTTGCCCTGCGTAGCGTTCCGGGCAGCGGGTAGAACCAGGCAGAGAATTCCCGGCTAGCAGCTTCCCTGTGGCGGGGAAGTGCAAACGTACACGTTTTCGGCCGAAAACGCGTTTTCCGGCGAAGACGCACACCACGGCTCTTTCTGAGAAAAAGCAAGCACGGAGGACGAGAACCGCTTTTGCCCTGCGCAGCGTTCCGGGCAGCGGGTAGAACCAGGCAGAGAATTCCCGGCTAGCAGCTTCCCTGTGGCGGGGAAGTGCAAACGTACACGTTTTCGGCCGAAAACGCGTTTTCCGGCGAAAACGCACACCACGGCTCTTTCTGAGAAAAAGCAAGCACGGAGGACGAGAACCGCTTTTGCCCTGCGTAGCGTTCCGGGCAGCGGGTAGAACCAGGCAGAGAATTCCCGGCTAGCAGCTTCCCTGTGGCGGGGAAGTGCAAACGTACACGTTTTCGGCCGAAAACGCGTTTTCCGGCGAAAACGCACACCACGGCTCTTTCTGAGAAAAAGCAAGCACGGAGGACGAGAACCGCTTTTGCCCTGCGTAGCGTTCCGGGCAGCGGGTAGAACCAGGCAGAGAATTCCCGGCTAGCAGCTTCCCTGTGGCGGGGAAGTGCAAACGTACACGTTTTCGGCCGAAAACGCGTTTTCCGGCGAAAACGCACACCACGGCTCTTTCTGAGAAAAAGCAAGCACGGAGGACGAGAATCGCTTTTGCCCTGCGCAGCGTTCCGGGCAGCGGGTAGAACCAGGCAGAGAATTCCCGGCTAGCAGCTTCCCTGTGGCGGGGAAGTGCAAACGTACAAGTTTTTGGCCGAAAACGCGTTTTCCGGCGAAATCGCACACCACGGCTCTTTCTGAGAAAAAGCAAGCACAGAGGACGAGAACCGCTTTTGCCCTGCGTAGCGTTCCGGGCAGCGGGTAGAACCAGGCAGAGAAATCCCGGCTAGCAGCTTCCATGTGGCGGGGAAGTGCAAACGTACACGTTTTCGGCCAAAAACACGTTTTCCGGCGAAAACGCACACCACGGCTCTTTCTGAGAAAAAGCAAGCACGGAGGACGAGAACCGCTTTTGCCCTGCGTAGCGTTCTGGGCAGCGGGTAGAACCAGGCAGAGAATTCCCGGCTAGCAGCTTCCCTGTGGTGGGGAAGTGCAAACGTACACGTTTTCGGCCGAAAACGCGTTTTCCGGCGAAAACGCACACCACGGCTCTTTCTGAGAAAAAGCAAGCACGGAGGACGAGAACCGCTTTTGCCCTGCGTAGCGTTCCGGGCAGCGGGTAGAACCAGGCAGAGAATTCCCGGCTAGCAGCTTCCCTGTGGCGGGGAAGTGCAAACGTACACGTTTTCGGCCGAAAACGCGTTTTCCGGCGAAGACGCACACCACGGCTCTTTCTGAGAAAAAGCAAGCACGGAGGACGAGAACCGCTTTTGCCCTGCGCAGCGTTCCGGGCAGCGGGTAGAAACAGGCAGAGAATTCCCGGCTAGCAGCTTCCCTGTGGCGGGGAAGTGCAAACGTACACGTTTTCGGCCGAAAACGCGTTTTCCGGCGAAAACGCACACCACGGCTCTTTCTGAGAAAAAGCAAGCACGGAGGACGAGAACCCCTTTTGCCCTGCGTAGCGTTCGGGGCAGCGGGTAGAACCAGGCAGAGAATTCCCGGCTAGCAGCTTCCCTGTGGCGGGGAAGTGCAAACGTACACGTTTTCGGCCGAAAACGCGTTTTCCGGCGAAAACGCACACCACGGCTCTTTCTGAGAAAAAGCAAGCACGGAGGACGAGAACCGCTTTTGCCCTGCGTAGCGTTCCGGGCAGCGGGTAGAACCAGGCAGAGAATTCCCGGCTAGCAGCTTCCCTGTGGCGGGGAAGTGCAAACGTACACGTTTTCGGCCGAAAACGCGTTTTCCGGCGAAAACGCACACCACGGCTCTTTCTGAGAAAAAGCAAGCACGGAGGACGAGAATCGCTTTTGCCCTGCGTAGCGTTCCGGGCAGCGGGTAGAACCAGGCAGAGAATTCCCGGCTAGCAGCTTCCCTGTGGCGGGGAAGTGCAAACGTACACGTTTTCGGCCGAAAACGCGTTTACCGGCGAAAACGCACACCACGGCTCTTTCTGAGAAAAAGCAAGCACGGAGGACGAGAACCGCTTTTGCCCTGCGTAGCGTTCCGGGCAGCGGGTAGAACCAGGCAGAGAATTCCCGGCTAGCAGCTTCCCTGTGGCGGGGAAGTGCAAACGTACACGTTTTCGGCCGAAAACGCGTTTTCCGGCGAAAACGTACACCACGGCTCTTTCTGAGAAAAAGCAAGCACGGAGGACGAGAACCGCTTTTGCCCTGCGTAGCGTTCCGGGCAGCGGGTAGAACCAGGCAGAGAATTCCCGGCTAGCAGCTTCCCTGTGGCGGGGAAGTGCAAACGTACACGTTTTCGGCCGAAAACGCGTTTTCCGGCGAAAACGCACACCACGGCTCTTTCTGAGAAAAAGCAAGCACGGAGGACGAGAACCGCTTTTGCCCTGCGTAGCGTTCGGGGCAGCGGGTAGAACCAGGCAGAGAATTCCCGGCTAGCAGCTTCCCTGTGGCGGGGAAGTGCAAACGTACACGTTTTCGGCCGAAAACGCGTTTTCCGGCGAAAACGCACACCACGGCTCTTTCTGAGAAAAAGCAAGCACGGAGGACGAGAACCGCTTTTGCCCTGCGTAGCGTTCCGGGCAGCGGGTAGAACCAGGCAGAGAATTCCCGGCTAGCAGCTTCCCTGTGGCGGGGAAGTGCAAACGTACACGTTTTCGGCCGAAAACGCGTTTTCCGGCGAAAACGCACACCACGGCTCTTTCTGAGAAAAAGCAAGCACGGAGGACGAGAATCGCTTTTGCCCTGCGTAGCGTTCCGGGCAGCGGGTAGAACCAGGCAGAGAATTCCCGGCTAGCAGCTTCCCTGTGGCGGGGAAGTGCAAACGTACACGTTTTCGGCCGAAAACGCGTTTACCGGCGAAAACGCACACCACGGCTCTTTCTGAGAAAAAGCAAGCACGGAGGACGAGAACCGCTTTTGCCCTGCGTAGCGTTCCGGGCAGCGGGTAGAACCAGGCAGAGAATTCCCGGCTAGCAGCTTCCCTGTGGCGGGGAAGTGCAAACGTACACGTTTTCGGCCGAAAACGCGTTTTCCGGCGAAAACGTACACCACGGCTCTTTCTGAGAAAAAGCAAGCACGGAGGACGAGAACCGCTTTTGCCCTGCGTAGCGTTCCGGGCAGCGGGTAGAACCAGGCAGAGAATTCCCGGCTAGCAGCTTCCCTGTGGCGGGGAATTGCAAACGTACACGTTTTCGGCCGAAAACGCGTTTTCCGGCGAAAACGCACACCACGGCTCTTTCTGAGAAAAAGCAAGCACGGAGGACGAGAACCGCTTTTGCCCTGCGTAGCGTTCCGGGCAGCGGGTAGAACCAGGCAGAGAATTCCCGGCTAGCAGCTTCCCTGTGGCGGGGAAGTGCAAACGTACACGTTTTCGGCCGAAAACGCGTTTTCCGGCGAAAACGCACACCACGGCTCTTTCTGAGAAAAAGCAAGCACGGAGGACGAGAACCGCTTTTGCCCTGCGTAGCGTTCCGGGCAGCGGGTAGAACCAGGCAGAGAATTCCCGGCTAGCAGCTTCCCTGTGGCGGGGAAGTGCAAACGTACACGTTTTCGGCCGAAAACGCGTTTTCCGGCGAAAACGCACACCACGGCTCTTTCTGAGAAAAAGCAAGCACGGAGGACGAGAACCGCTTTTGCCCTGCGTAGCGTTCCGGGCAGCGGGTAGAACCAGGCAGAGAATTCCCGGCTAGCAGCTTCCCTGTGGCGGGGAAGTGCAAACGTACACGTTTTCGGCCGAAAACGCGTTTTCCGGCGAAAACGCACACCACGGCTCTTTCTGAGAAAAAGCAAGCACGGAGGACGAGAACCGCTTTTGCCCTGCGTAGCGTTCCGGGCAGCGGGTAGAACCAGGCAGAGAATTCCCGGCTAGCAGCTTCCCTGTGGCGGGGAAGTGCAAACGTACACGTTTTCGGCCGAAAACGCGTTTTCCGGCGAAAAAGCACACCACGGCTCTTTCTGAGAAAAAGCAAGCACGGAGGACGAGAACCGCTTTTGCCCTGCGTAGCGTTCCGGGCAGCGGGTAGAACCAGGCAGAGAAATCCCGGCTAGCAGCTTCCCTGTGGCGGGGAAGTGCAAACGTACACGTTTTCGGCCGAAAACACGTTTTCCGGCGAAAACGCATACCACGGCTCTTTCTGAGAAAAAGCAAGCACGGAGGACGAGAACCGCTTTTGCCCTGCGTAGCGTTCCGGGCAGCGGGTAGAACCAGGCAGAGAATTCCCGGCTAGCAGCTTCCCTGTGGCGGGGAAGTGCAAACGTACACGTTTTCGGCCGAAAACGCGTTTTCCGGCGAAAACGCACACCACGGCTCTTTCTGAGAAAAAGCAAGCTCGGAGGACGAGAACCGCTTTTGCCCTGCGTAGCGTTCCGGGCAGCGGGTAGAACCAGGCAGAGATTTCCCGGCTAGCAGCTTCCCTGTGGCGGGGAAGTGCAAACGGACACGTTTTCGGCCGAAAACGCGTTTTCCGGCGAAAACGCACACCACGGCTCTGAGAAAAATCAAGCACGGAGGACGAGAACCGCTTTTGCCCTGCGTAGCGTTCCGGGCAGCGGGTAGAACCAGGCAGAGAATTCCCGGCTAGCAGCTTCCCTGTGGCGGGGAAGTGCAAACGTACACGTTTTCGGCCGAAAACGCGTTTTCCGGCGAAAACGCACACCACGGCTCTTTCTGAGAAAAAGCAAGCACGGAGGACGAGAACCGCTTTTGCCCTGCGTAGCGTTCCGGGCAGCGGGTAGAACCAGGCAGAGAATTCCCGGCTAGCAGCTTCCCTGTGGCGGGGAAGTGCAAACGTACACGTTTTCGGCCGAAAACGCGTTTTCCGGCGAAAACGCACACCACGGCTCTTTCTGAGAAAAAGCAAGCACGGAGGACGAGAACCGCTTTTGCCCTGCGTAGCGTTCCGGGCAGCGGGTAGAACCAGGCAGAGAATTCCCGGCTAGCAGCTTCCCTGTGGCGGGGAAGTGCAAACGTACACGTTTTCGGCCGAAAACGCGTTTTCCGGCGAAATCGCACACCACGGCTCTTTCTGAGAAAAAGCAAGCACGGAGGACGAGAACCGCTTTTGCCCTGCGTAGCGTTCCGGGCAGCGGGTAGAACCAGGCAGAGAATTCCCGGCTAGCAGCTTCCCTGTGGCGGGGAAGTGCAAACGTACACGTTTTCGGCCGAAAACGCGTTTTCCGGCGAAAACGCACACCACGGCTCTTTCTGAGAAAAAGCAAGCACGGAGGACGAGAACCGCTTTTGCCCTGCATAGCGTTCCGGGCAGCGGGTAGAACCAGGCAGAGAATTCCCGGCTAGCAGCTTCCCTGTGGCGGGGAAGTGCAAACGTACACGTTTTCGGCCGAAAACGCGTTTTCCGGCGAAAACGCACACCACGGCTCTTTCTGAGAAAAAGCAAGCGCGGAGGACGAGAACCGCTTTTGCCCTGCGTAGCGTTCCGGGCAGCGGGTAGAACCAGGCAGAGAATTCCCGGCTAGCAGCTTCCCTGTGGCGGGGAAGTGCAAACGTACACGTTTTCGGCCGAAAACGCGTTTTCCGGCGAAAACGCACACCACGGCTCTTTCTGAGAAAAAGCAAGCACGGAGGACGAGAACCGCTTTTGCCCTGCGTAGCGTTCCGGGCAGCGGGTAGAACCAGGCAGAGAATTCCCGGCTAGCAGCTTCCCTGTGGCGGGGAAGTGCAAACGTACACGTTTTCGGCCGAAAACGCGTTTTCCGGCGAAAACGCACACCAGGGCTCTTTCTAAGAAAAAGCAAGCACGGAGGACGAGAACCGCTTTTGCCCTGCGTAGCGTTCCGGGCAGCGGGTAGAACCAGGCAGAGAATTCCCGGCTAGCAGCTTCCCTGTGGCGGGGAAGTGCAAACGTACACGTTTTCGGCCGAAAACGCGTTTTCCGGCGAAAAAGCACACCACGGCTCTTTCTGAGAAAAAGCAAGCGCGGAGGACGAGAACCGCTTTTGCCCTGCGTAGCGTTCCGGGCAGCGGGTAGAACCAGGCAGAGAATTCCCGGCTAGCAGCTTCCCTGTGGCGGGGAAGTGCAAACGTAGACGTTTTCGGCCGAAAACGCGTTTTCCGGCGAAAACGCACACCACGGCTCTTTCTGAGAAAAAGCAAGCACGGAGGACGAGAACCGCTTTTGCCCTGCGTAGCGTTCCGGGCAGCGGGTAGAACCAGGCAGAGAATTCCCGGCTAGCAGCTTCCCTGTGGCGGGGAAGTGCAAACGTACACGTTTTCGGCCGAAAACGCGTTTTCCGGCGAAAACGCACACCACGGCTCTTTCTGAGAAAAAGCAAGCACGGAGGACGAGAACCGCTTTTGCCCTGCGTAGCGTTCCGGGCAGCGGGTAGAACCAGGCAGAGAATTCCCGGCTAGCAGCTTCCCTGTGGCGGGGAAGTGCAAACGTACACGTTTTCGGCCGAAAACGCGTTTTCCGGCGAAAACGCACACCACGGCTCTTTCTGAGAAAAAGCAAGCACGGAGGACGAGAACCGCTTTTGCCCTGCGTAGCGTTCCGGGCAGCGGGTAGAACCAGGCAGAGAATTCCCGGCTAGCAGCTTCCCTGTGGCGGGGAAGTGCAAACGTACACGTTTTCGGCCGAAAACGCGTTTTCCGGCGAAAACGCACACCACGGCTCTTTCTGAGAAAAAGCAAGCACGGAGGACGAGAACCGCTTTTGCCCTGCGTAGCGTTCCGGGCAGCGGGTAGAACCAGGCAGAGAATTCCCGGCTAGCAGCTTCCCTGTGGCGGGGAAGTGCAAACGTACACGTTTTCGGCCGAAAACGCGTTTTCCGGCGAAAACGCACACCACGGCTCTTTCTGAGAAAAAGCAAGCGCGGAGGACGAGAACCCCTTTTGCCCTGCGTAGCGTTCCGGGCAGCGGGTAGAACCAGGCAGAGAATTCCCGGCTAGCAGCTTCCCTGTGGCGGGGAAGTGCAAACGTACACGTTTTCGGCCGAAAACGCGTTTTCCGGTGAAAACGCACACCACGGCACTTTCTGAGAAAAAGCAAGCACGGAGGACGAGAACCGCTTTTGCCCTGCGTAGCGTTCCGGGCAGCGGGTAGAACCAGGCAGAGAATTCCCGGCTAGCAGCTTCCCTGTGGCGGGGAAGTGCAAACGTACACGTTTTCGGCCGAAAACGCGTTTTCCGGCGAAAACGCACACCACGGCTCTTTCTGAGAAAATGCAAGCGCGGAGGACGAGAACCGCTTTTGCCCTGCGTAGCGTTCCGGGCAGCGGGTAGAACCAGGCAGAGAATTCCCGGCTAGCAGCTTCCCTGTGGCGGGGAAGTGCAAACGTACACGTTTTCGGCCGAAAACGCGTTTTCCGGCGAAAACGCACACCACGGCTCTTTCTGAGAAAAAGCAAGCACGGAGGACGAGAACCGCTTTTGCCCTGCGTAGCGTTCCGGGCAGCGGGTAGAACCAGGCAGAGAATTCCCGGCTAGCAGCTTCCCTGTGGCGGGGAAGTGCAAACGTACACGTTTTCGGCCGAAAACGCGTTTTCCGGCGAAAACGCACACCACGGCTCTTTCTGAGAAAAAGCAAGCACGGAGGACGAGAATCGCTTTTGCCCTGCGCAGCGTTCCGGGCAGCGGGTAGAACCAGGCAGAGAATTCCCGGCTAGCAGCTTCCCTGTTGCGGGGAAGTGCAAACGTACACGTTTTTGGCCGAAAACGCGTTTTCCGGCGAAATCGCACACCACGGCTCTTTCTGAGAAAAAGCAAGCACGGAGGACGAGAACCGCTTTTGCCCTGCGTAGCGTTCCGGGCAGCGGGTAGAACCAGGCAGAGAAATCCCGGCTAGCAGCTTCCATGTGGCGGGGAAGTGCAAACGTACACGTTTTCGGCCAAAAACGCGTTTTCCGGCGAAAACGCACACCACGGCTCTTTCTGAGAAAAAGCAAGCACGGAGGACGAGAACCGCTTTTGCCCTGCGTAGCGTTCTGGGCAGCGGGTAGAACCAGGCAGAGAATTCCCGGCTAGCAGCTTCCCTGTGGTGGGGAAGTGCAAACGTACACGTTTTCGGCCGAAAACGCGTTTTCCGGCGAAAACGCACACCACGGCTCTTTCTGAGAAAAAGCAAGCACGGAGGACGAGAACCGCTTTTGCCCTGCGTAGCGTTCCGGGCAGCGGGTAGAACCAGGCAGAGAATTCCCGGCTAGCAGCTTCCCTGTGGCGGGGAAGTGCAAACGTACACGTTTTCGGCCGAAAACGCGTTTTCCGGCGAAGACGCACACCACGGCTCTTTCTGAGAAAAAGCAAGCACGGAGGACGAGAACCGCTTTTGCCCTGCGCAGCGTTCCGGGCAGCGGGTAGAACCAGGCAGAGAATTCCCGGCTAGCAGCTTCCCTGTGGCGGGGAAGTGCAAACGTACACGTTTTCGGCCGAAAACGCGTTTTCCGGCGAAAACGCACACCACGGCTCTTTCTGAGAAAAAGCAAGCACGGAGGACGAGAACCGCTTTTGCCCTGCGTAGCGTTCCGGGCAGCGGGTAGAACCAGGCAGAGAATTCCCGGCTAGCAGCTTCCCTGTGGCGGGGAAGTGCAAACGTACACGTTTTCGGCCGAAAACGCGTTTTCCGGCGAAAACGCACACCACGGCTCTTTCTGAGAAAAAGCAAGCACGGAGGACGAGAATCGCTTTTGCCCTGCGCAGCGTTCCGGGCAGCGGGTAGAACCAGGCAGAGAATTCCCGGCTAGCAGCTTCCCTGTGGCGGGGAAGTGCAAACGTACACGTTTTCGGCCGAAAACGCGTTTTCCGGCGAAAACGCACACCACGGCTCTTTCTGAGAAAAAGCAAGCACGGAGGACGAGAACCGCTTTTGCCCTGCGTAGCGTTCCGGGCAGCGGGTAGAACCAGGCAGAGAATTCCCGGCTAGCAGCTTCCCTGTGGCGGGGAAGTGCAAACGTACACGTTTTCGGCCGAAAACGCGTTTTCCGGCGAAAAAGCACACCACGGCTCTTTCTGAGAAAAAGCAAGCACGGAGGACGAGAACCGCTTTTGCCCTGCGTAGCGTTCCGGGCAGCGGGTAGAACCAGGCAGAGAAATCCCGGCTAGCAGCTTCCCTGTGGCGGGGAAGTGCAAACGTACACGTTTTCGGCCGAAAACACGTTTTCCGGCGAAAACGCATACCACGGCTCTTTCTGAGAAAAAGCAAGCACGGAGGACGAGAACCGCTTTTGCCCTGCGTAGCGTTCCGGGCAGCGGGTAGAACCAGGCAGAGAATTCCCGGCTAGCAGCTTCCCTGTGGCGGGGAAGTGCAAACGTACACGTTTTCGGCCGAAAACGCGTTTTCCGGCGAAAACGCACACCACGGCTCTTTCTGAGAAAAAGCAAGCTCGGAGGACGAGAACCGCTTTTGCCCTGCGTAGCGTTCCGGGCAGCGGGTAGAACCAGGCAGAGATTTCCCGGCTAGCAGCTTCCCTGTGGCGGGGAAGTGCAAACGGACACGTTTTCGGCCGAAAACGCGTTTTCCGGCGAAAACGCACACCACGGCTCTGAGAAAAATCAAGCACGGAGGACGAGAACCGCTTTTGCCCTGCGTAGCGTTCCGGGCAGCGGGTAGAACCAGGCAGAGAATTCCCGGCTAGCAGCTTCCCTGTGGCGGGGAAGTGCAAACGTACACGTTTTCGGCCGAAAACGCGTTTTCCGGCGAAAACGCACACCACGGCTCTTTCTGAGAAAAAGCAAGCACGGAGGACGAGAACCGCTTTTGCCCTGCGTAGCGTTCCGGGCAGCGGGTAGAACCAGGCAGAGAATTCCCGGCTAGCAGCTTCCCTGTGGCGGGGAAGTGCAAACGTACACGTTTTCGGCCGAAAACGCGTTTTCCGGCGAAAACGCACACCACGGCTCTTTCTGAGAAAAAGCAAGCACGGAGGACGAGAACCGCTTTTGCCCTGCGTAGCGTTCCGGGCAGCGGGTAGAACCAGGCAGAGAATTCCCGGCTAGCAGCTTCCCTGTGGCGGGGAAGTGCAAACGTACACGTTTTCGGCCGAAAACGCGTTTTCCGGCGAAATCGCACACCACGGCTCTTTCTGAGAAAAAGCAAGCACGGAGGACGAGAACCGCTTTTGCCCTGCGTAGCGTTCCGGGCAGCGGGTAGAACCAGGCAGAGAATTCCCGGCTAGCAGCTTCCCTGTGGCGGGGAAGTGCAAACGTACACGTTTTCGGCCGAAAACGCGTTTTCCGGCGAAAACGCACACCACGGCTCTTTCTGAGAAAAAGCAAGCACGGAGGACGAGAACCGCTTTTGCCCTGCATAGCGTTCCGGGCAGCGGGTAGAACCAGGCAGAGAATTCCCGGCTAGCAGCTTCCCTGTGGCGGGGAAGTGCAAACGTACACGTTTTCGGCCGAAAACGCGTTTTCCGGCGAAAACGCACACCACGGCTCTTTCTGAGAAAAAGCAAGCGCGGAGGACGAGAACCGCTTTTGCCCTGCGTAGCGTTCCGGGCAGCGGGTAGAACCAGGCAGAGAATTCCCGGCTAGCAGCTTCCCTGTGGCGGGGAAGTGCAAACGTACACGTTTTCGGCCGAAAACGCGTTTTCCGGCGAAAACGCACACCACGGCTCTTTCTGAGAAAAAGCAAGCACGGAGGACGAGAACCGCTTTTGCCCTGCGTAGCGTTCCGGGCAGCGGGTAGAACCAGGCAGAGAATTCCCGGCTAGCAGCTTCCCTGTGGCGGGGAAGTGCAAACGTACACGTTTTCGGCCGAAAACGCGTTTTCCGGCGAAAACGCACACCAGGGCTCTTTCTAAGAAAAAGCAAGCACGGAGGACGAGAACCGCTTTTGCCCTGCGTAGCGTTCCGGGCAGCGGGTAGAACCAGGCAGAGAATTCCCGGCTAGCAGCTTCCCTGTGGCGGGGAAGTGCAAACGTACACGTTTTCGGCCGAAAACGCGTTTTCCGGCGAAAAAGCACACCACGGCTATTTCTGAGAAAAAGCAAGCGCGGAGGACGAGAACCGCTTTTGCCCTGCGTAGCGTTCCGGGCAGCGGGTAGAACCAGGCAGAGAATTCCCGGCTAGCAGCTTCCCTGTGGCGGGGAAGTGCAAACGTAGACGTTTTCGGCCGAAAACGCGTTTTCCGGCGAAAACGCACACCACGGCTCTTTCTGAGAAAAAGCAAGCACGGAGGACGAGAACCGCTTTTGCCCTGCGTAGCGTTCCGGGCAGCGGGTAGAACCAGGCAGAGAATTCCCGGCTAGCAGCTTCCCTGTGGCGGGGAAGTGCAAACGTACACGTTTTCGGCCGAAAACGCGTTTTCCGGCGAAAACGCACACCACGGCTCTTTCTGAGAAAAAGCAAGCACGGAGGACGAGAACCGCTTTTGCCCTGCGTAGCGTTCCGGGCAGCGGGTAGAACCAGGCAGAGAATTCCCGGCTAGCAGCTTCCCTGTGGCGGGGAAGTGCAAACGTACACGTTTTCGGCCGAAAACGCGTTTTCCGGCGAAAACGCACACCACGGCTCTTTCTGAGAAAAAGCAAGCACGGAGGACGAGAACCGCTTTTGCCCTGCGTAGCGTTCCGGGCAGCGGGTAGAACCAGGCAGAGAATTCCCGGCTAGCAGCTTCCCTGTGGCGGGGAAGTGCAAACGTACACGTTTTCGGCCGAAAACGCGTTTTCCGGCGAAAACGCACACCACGGCTCTTTCTGAGAAAAAGCAAGCACGGAGGACGAGAACCGCTTTTGCCCTGCGTAGCGTTCCGGGCAGCGGGTAGAACCAGGCAGAGAATTCCCGGCTAGCAGCTTCCCTGTGGCGGGGAAGTGCAAACGTACACGTTTTCGGCCGAAAACGCGTTTTCCGGCGAAAACGCACACCACGGCTCTTTCTGAGAAAAAGCAAGCGCGGAGGACGAGAACCCCTTTTGCCCTGCGTAGCGTTCCGGGCAGCGGGTAGAACCAGGCAGAGAATTCCCGGCTAGCAGCTTCCCTGTGGCGGGGAAGTGCAAACGTACACGTTTTCGGCCGAAAACGCGTTTTCCGGTGAAAACGCACACCACGGCACTTTCTGAGAAAAAGCAAGCACGGAGGACGAGAACCGCTTTTGCCCTGCGTAGCGTTCCGGGCAGCGGGTAGAACCAGGCAGAGAATTCCCGGCTAGCAGCTTCCCTGTGGCGGGGAAGTGCAAACGTACACGTTTTCGGCCGAAAACGCGTTTTCCGGCGAAAACGCACACCACGGCTCTTTCTGAGAAAATGCAAGCGCGGAGGACGAGAACCGCTTTTGCCCTGCGTAGCGTTCCGGGCAGCGGGTAGAACCAGGCAGAGAATTCCCGGCTAGCAGCTTCCCTGTGGCGGGGAAGTGCAAACGTACACGTTTTCGGCCGAAAACGCGTTTTCCGGCGAAAACGCACACCACGGCTCTTTCTGAGAAAAAGCAAGCACGGAGGACGAGAACCGCTTTTGCCCTGCGTAGCGTTCCGGGCAGCGGGTAGAACCAGGCAGAGAATTCCCGGCTAGCAGCTTCCCTGTGGCGGGGAAGTGCAAACGTACACGTTTTCGGCCGAAAACGCGTTTTCCGGCGAAAACGCACACCACGGCTCTTTCTGAGAAAAAGCAAGCACGGAGGACGAGAATCGCTTTTGCCCTGCGCAGCGTTCCGGGCAGCGGGTAGAACCAGGCAGAGAATTCCCGGCTAGCAGCTTCCCTGTGGCGGGGAAGTGCAAACGTACACGTTTTTGGCCGAAAACGCGTTTTCCGGCGAAATCGCACACCACGGCTCTTTCTGAGAAAAAGCAAGCACGGAGGACGAGAACCGCTTTTGCCCTGCGTAGCGTTCCGGGCAGCGGGTAGAACCAGGCAGAGAAATCCCGGCTAGCAGCTTCCATGTGGCGGGGAAGTGCAAACGTACACGTTTTCGGCCAAAAACGCGTTTTCCGGCGAAAACGCACACCACGGCTCTTTCTGAGAAAAAGCAAGCACGGAGGACGAGAACCGCTTTTGCCCTGCGTAGCGTTCTGGGCAGCGGGTAGAACCAGGCAGAGAATTCCCGGCTAGCAGCTTCCCTGTGGTGGGGAAGTGCAAACGTACACGTTTTCGGCCGAAAACGCGTTTTCCGGCGAAAACGCACACCACGGCTCTTTCTGAGAAAAAGCAAGCACGGAGGACGAGAACCGCTTTTGCCCTGCGTAGCGTTCCGGGCAGCGGGTAGAACCAGGCAGAGAATTCCCGGCTAGCAGCTTCCCTGTGGCGGGGAAGTGCAAACGTACACGTTTTCGGCCGAAAACGCGTTTTCCGGCGAAGACGCACACCACGGCTCTTTCTGAGAAAAAGCAAGCACGGAGGACGAGAACCGCTTTTGCCCTGCGCAGCGTTCCGGGCAGCGGGTAGAACCAGGCAGAGAATTCCCGGCTAGCAGCTTCCCTGTGGCGGGGAAGTGCAAACGTACACGTTTTCGGCCGAAAACGCGTTTTCCGGCGAAAACGCACACCACGGCTCTTTCTGAGAAAAAGCAAGCACGGAGGACGAGAACCGCTTTTGCCCTGCGTAGCGTTCCGGGCAGCGGGTAGAACCAGGCAGAGAATTCCCGGCTAGCAGCTTCCCTGTGGCGGGGAAGTGCAAACGTACACGTTTTCGGCCGAAAACGCGTTTTCCGGCGAAAACGCACACCACGGCTCTTTCTGAGAAAAAGCAAGCACGGAGGACGAGAATCGCTTTTGCCCTGCGCAGCGTTCCGGGCAGCGGGTAGAACCAGGCAGAGAATTCCCGGCTAGCAGCTTCCCTGTTGCGGGGAAGTGCAAACGTACACGTTTTTGGCCGAAAACGCGTTTTCCGGCGAAATCGCACACCACGGCTCTTTCTGAGAAAAAGCAAGCACGGAGGACGAGAACCGCTTTTGCCCTGCGTAGCGTTCCGGGCAGCGGGTAGAACCAGGCAGAGAATTCCCGGCTAGCAGCTTCCCTGTGGCGGGGAAGTGCAAACGTACACGTTTTCGGCCGAAAACGCGTTTTCCGGCGAAAACGCACACCACGGCTCTTTCTGAGAAAAAGCAAGCGCGGAGGACGAGAACCCCTTTTGCCCTGCGTAGCGTTCCGGGCAGCGGGTAGAACCAGGCAGAGAATTCCCGGCTAGCAGCTTCCCTGTGGCGGGGAAGTGCAAACGTACACGTTTTCGGCCGAAAACGCGTTTTCCGGTGAAAACGCACACCACGGCACTTTCTGAGAAAAAGCAAGCACGGAGGACGAGAACCGCTTTTGCCCTGCGTAGCGTTCCGGGCAGCGGGTAGAACCAGGCAGAGAATTCCCGGCTAGCAGCTTCCCTGTGGCGGGGAAGTGCAAACGTACACGTTTTCGGCCGAAAACGCGTTTTCCGGCGAAAACGCACACCACGGCTCTTTCTGAGAAAATGCAAGCGCGGAGGACGAGAACCGCTTTTGCCCTGCGTAGCGTTCCGGGCAGCGGGTAGAACCAGGCAGAGAAATCCCGGCTAGCAGCTTCCATGTGGCGGGGAAGTGCAAACGTACACGTTTTCGGCCAAAAACACGTTTTCCGGCGAAAACGCACACCACGGCTCTTTCTGAGAAAAAGCAAGCACGGAGGACGAGAACCGCTTTTGCCCTGCGTAGCGTTCTGGGCAGCGGGTAGAACCAGGCAGAGAATTCCCGGCTAGCAGCTTCCCTGTGGTGGGGAAGTGCAAACGTACACGTTTTCGGCCGAAAACGCGTTTTCCGGCGAAAACGCACACCACGGCTCTTTCTGAGAAAAAGCAAGCACGGAGGACGAGAACCGCTTTTGCCCTGCGTAGCGTTCCGGGCAGCGGGTAGAACCAGGCAGAGAATTCCCGGCTAGCAGCTTCCCTGTGGCGGGGAAGTGCAAACGTACACGTTTTCGGCCGAAAACGCGTTTTCCGGCGAAGACGCACACCACGGCTCTTTCTGAGAAAAAGCAAGCACGGAGGACGAGAACCGCTTTTGCCCTGCGCAGCGTTCCGGGCAGCGGGTAGAACCAGGCAGAGAATTCCCGGCTAGCAGCTTCCCTGTGGCGGGGAAGTGCAAACGTACACGTTTTCGGCCGAAAACGCGTTTTCCGGCGAAAACGCACACCACGGCTCTTTCTGAGAAAAAGCAAGCACGGAGGACGAGAACCGCTTTTGCCCTGCGTAGCGTTCCGGGCAGCGGGTAGAACCAGGCAGAGAATTCCCGGCTAGCAGCTTCCCTGTGGCGGGGAAGTGCAAACGTACACGTTTTCGGCCGAAAACGCGTTTTCCGGCGAAGACGCACACCACGGCTCTTTCTGAGAAAAAGCAAGCACGGAGGACGAGAACCGCTTTTGCCCTGCGCAGCGTTCCGGGCAGCGGGTAGAACCAGGCAGAGAATTCCCGGCTAGCAGCTTCCCTGTGGCGGGGAAGTGCAAACGTACACGTTTTCGGCCGAAAACGCGTTTTCCGGCGAAAACGCACACCACGGCTCTTTCTGAGAAAAAGCAAGCACGGAGGACGAGAACCGCTTTTGCCCTGCGTAGCGTTCCGGGCAGCGGGTAGAACCAGGCAGAGAATTCCCGGCTAGCAGCTTCCCTGTGGCGGGGAAGTGCAAACGTACACGTTTTCGGCCGAAAACGCGTTTTCCGGCGAAAACGCACACCACGGCTCTTTCTGAGAAAAAGCAAGCACGGAGGACGAGAACCGCTTTTGCCCTGCGTAGCGTTCCGGGCAGCGGGTAGAACCAGGCAGAGAATTCCCGGCTAGCAGCTTCCCTGTGGCGGGGAAGTGCAAACGTACACGTTTTCGGCCGAAAACGCGTTTTCCGGCGAAAACGTACACCACGGCTCTTTCTGAGAAAAAGCAAGCACGGAGGACGAGAATCGCTTTTGCCCTGCGTAGCGTTCCGGGCAGCGGGTAGAACCAGGCAGAGAATTCCCGGCTAGCAGCTTCCCTGTGGCGGGGAAGTGCAAACGTACACGTTTTCGGCCGAAAACGCGTTTTCCGGCGAAAACGCACACCACGGCTCTTTCTGAGAAAAAGCAAGCACGGAGGACGAGAACCGCTTTTGCCCTGCGTAGCGTTCCGGGCAGCGGGTAGAACCAGGCAGAGAATTCCCGGCTAGCAGCTTCCCTGTGGCGGGGAAGTGCAAACGTACACGTTTTCGGCCGAAAACGCGTTTTCCGGCGAAAACGCACACCACGGCTCTTTCTGAGAAAAAGCAAGCACGGAGGACGAGAACCGCTTTTGCCCTGCGCAGCGTTCCGGGCAGCGGGTAGAACCAGGCAGAGAATTCCCGGCTAGCAGCTTCCCTGTGGCGTGGAAGTGCAAACGTACACGTTTTCGGCCGAAAACGCGTTTTCCGGCGAAAAAGCACACCACGGCTCTTTCTGAGAAAAAGCAAGCACGGAGGACGAGAACCGCTTTTGCCCTGCGTAGCGTTCCGGGCAGCGGGTAGAACCAGGCAGAGAAATCCCGGCTAGCAGCTTCCCTGTGGCGGGGAAGTGCAAACGTACACGTTTTCGGCCGAAAACACGTTTTCCGGCGAAAACGGACACCACGGCTCACTCTGAGAAAAAGCAAGCACGGAGGACGAGAACCGCTTTTGCCCTGCGTAGCGTTCCGGGCAGCGGGTAGAACCAGGCAGAGAATTCCCGGCTAGCAGCTTCCCTGTGGCGGGGAAGTGCAAACGTACACGTTTTCGGCCGAAAACGCGTTTTCCGGCGAAAACGCACACCACGGCTCACTCTGAGAAAAAGCAAGCACGGAGGACGAGAACCGCTTTTGCCCTGCGTAGCGTTCCGGGCAGCGGGTAGAACCAGGCAGAGAATTCCCGGCTAGCAGCTTCCCTGTGGCGGGGAAGTGCAAACGTACACGTTTTCGGCCGAAAACGCGTTTTCCGGCGAAAACGCACACCACGGCTCTTTCTGAGAAAAAGCAAGCTCGGAGGACGAGAACCGCTTTTGCCCTGCGTATCGTTCCGGGCAGCGGGTAGAACCAGGCAGAGATTTCCCGGCTAGCAGCTTCCCTGTGGCGGGGAAGTGCAAACGGACACGTTTTCGGCCGAAAACGCGTTTTCCGGCGAAAACGCACACCACGGCTCTGAGAAAAAGCAAGCACGGAGGACGAGAACCGCTTTTGCCCTGCGCAGCGTTCCGGGCAGCGGGTAGAACCAGGCAGAGAATTCCCGGCTAGCAGCTTCCCTGTGGCGGGGAAGTGCAAACGTACACGTTTTCGGCCGAAAACGCGTTTTCCGGCGAAAACGCACACCACGGCTCTTTCTGAGATAAAGCAAGCACGGAGGACGAGAACCGCTTTTGCCCTGCGTAGCGTTCCGGGCAGCGGGTAGAACCAGGCAGAGAATTCCCGGCTAGCAGCTTCCCTGTGGCGGGGAAGTGCAAACGTACACGTTTTCGGCCGAAAACGCGTTTTCCGGCGAAAACGCACACCACGGCTCTTTCTGAGAAAAAGCAAGCACGGAGGACGAGAACCGCTTTTGCCCTGTGTAGCGTTCCGGGCAGCGGGTAGAACCAGGCAGAGAATTCCCGGCTAGCAGCTTCCCTGTGGCGGGGAAGAGCAAACGTACACGTTTTCGGCCGAAAACGCGTTTTCCGGCGAAAACGCACACCACGGCTCTTTCTGAGATAAAGCAAGCACGGAGGACGAGAACCGCTTTTGCCCTGCGTAGCGTTCCGGGCAGCGGGTAGAACCAGGCAGAGAATTCCCGGCTAGCAGCTTCCCTGTGGCGGGGAAGTGCAAACGTACACGTTTTCGGCCGAAAACGCGTTTTCCGGCGAAAACGCACACCACGGCTCTTTCTGAGAAAAAGCAAGCACGGAGGACGAGAACCGCTTTTGCCCTGTGTAGCGTTCCGGGCAGCGGGTAGAACCAGGCAGAGAATTCCCGGCTAGCAGCTTCCCTGTGGCGGGGAAGTGCAAACGTACACGTTTTCGGCCGAAAACGCGTTTTCCGGCGAAAACGCACACCACGGCTCTTTCTGAGAAAAAGCAAGCTCGGAGGACGAGAACCGCTTTTGCCCTGCGTAGCGTTCCGGGCAGCGGGTAGAACCAGGCAGAGAATTCCCGGCTAGCAGCTTCCCTGTGGCGGGGAAGTGCAAACGTACACGTTTTCGGCCGAAAACGCGTTTTCCGGCGAAAACGCACACCACGGATCTTTCTGAGAAAAAGCAAGCACGGAGGACGAGAACCGCTTTTGCCCTGCGCAGCGTTCCGGGCAGCGGGTAGAACCAGGCAGAGAATTCCCGTCTAGCAGCTTCCCTGTGGCGGGGAAGTGCAAACGTACACGTTTTCGGCCGAAAACGCGTTTTCCGGCGAAAACGCACACCACGGCTCTTTCTGAGAAAAAGCAAGCACGGAGGACGAGAACCGCTTTTGCCCTGCGTAGCGTTCCGGGCAGCGGGTAGAACCAGGCAGAGAATTCCCGGCTAGCAGCTTCCCTGTGGCGGGGAAGTGCAAACGTACACGTTTTCGGCCGAAAACGCGTTTTCCGGCGAAAACGCACACCACGGCTCTTTCTGAGAAAAAGCAAGCACGGAGGACGAGAACCGCTTTTGCCCTGTGTAGCGTTCCGGGCAGCGGGTAGAACCAGGCAGAGAATTCCCGGCTAGCAGCTTCCCTGTGGCGGGGAAGAGCAAACGTACACGTTTTCGGCCGAAAACGCGTTTTCCGGCGAAAACGCACACCACGGCTCTTTCTGAGAAAAAGCAAGCACGGAGGACGAGAACCGCTTTTGCCCTGCGTAGCGTTCCGGGCAGCGGGTAGAACCAGGCAGAGAATTCCCGGCTAGCAGCTTCCCTGTGGCGGGGAAGTGCAAACGTACACGTTTTCGGCCGAAAACGCGTTTTCCGGCGAAAACGCACACCACGGCTCTTTCTGAGAAAAAGCAAGCACGGAGGACGAGAACCGCTTTTGCCCTGCGTAGCGTTCCGGGCAGCGGGTAGAACCAGGCAGAGAATTCCCGGCTAGCAGCTTCCCTGTGGCGGGGAAGTGCAAACGTACACGTTTTCGGCCGAAAACGCGTTTTCCGGCGAAAACGCACACCACGGCTCTTTCTGAGAAAAAGCAAGCACGGAGGACGAGAACCGCTTTTGCCCTGCGTAGCGTTCCGGGCAGCGGGTAGAACCAGGCAGAGAATTCCCGGCTAGCAGCTTCCCTGTGGCGGGGAAGTGCAAACGTACACGTTTTCGGCCGAAAACGCGTTTTCCGGCGAAAACGCACACCACGGCTCTTTCTGAGAAAAAGCAAGCACGGAGGACGAGAACCGCTTTTGCCCTGCGTAGCGTTCCGGGCAGCGGGTAGAACCAGGCAGAGAATTCCCGGCTAGCAGCTTCCCTGTGGCGGGGAAGTGCAAACGTACACGTTTTCGGCCGAAAACGCATTTTCCGGCGAAAACGCACACCACGGCTCTTTCTGAGAAAAAGCAAGCACGGAGGACGAGAACCGCTTTTGCCCTGCGTAGCGTTCCGGGCAGCGGGTAGAACCAGGCAGAGAATTCCCGGCTAGCAGCTTCCCTGTGGCGGGGAAGTGCAAACGTACACGTTTTCGGCCGAAAACGCGTTTTCCGGCGAAAACGCACACCACGGATCTTTCTGAGAAAAAGCAAGCACGGAGGACGAGAACCGCTTTTGCCCTGCGCAGCGTTCCGGGCAGCGGGTAGAACCAGGCAGAGAATTCCCGTCTAGCAGCTTCCCTGTGGCGGGGAAGTGCAAACGTACACGTTTTCGGCCGAAAACGCGTTTTCCGGCGAAAACGCACACCACGGCTCTTTCTGAGAAAAAGCAAGCACGGAGGACGAGAACCGCTTTTGCCCTGCGTAGCGTTCCGGGCAGCGGGTAGAACCAGGCAGAGAATTCCCGGCTAGCAGCTTCCCTGTGGCGGGGAAGTGCAAACGTACACGTTTTCGGCCGAAAACGCGTTTTCCGGCGAAAACGCACACCACGGCTCTTTCTGAGAAAAAGCAAGCACAGAGGACGAGAACCGCTTTTGCCCTGTGTAGCGTTCCGGGCAGCGGGTAGAACCAGGCAGAGAATTCCCGGCTAGCAGCTTCCCTGTGGCGGGGAAGAGCAAACGTACACGTTTTCGGCCGAAAACGCGTTTTCCGGCGAAAACGCACACCACGGCTCTTTCTGAGAAAAAGCAAGCACGGAGGACGAGAACCGCTTTTGCCCTGCGTAGCGTTCCGGGCAGCGGGTAGAACCAGGCAGAGAATTCCCGGCTAGCAGCTTCCCTGTGGCGGGGAAGTGCAAACGTACACGTTTTCGGCCGAAAACGCGTTTTCCGGCGAAAACGCACACCACGGCTCTTTCTGAGAAAAAGCAAGCACGGAGGACGAGAACCGCTTTTGCCCTGCGTAGCGTTCCGGGCAGCGGGTAGAACCAGGCAGAGAATTCCCGGCTAGCAGCTTCCCTGTGGCGGGGAAGTGCAAACGTACACGTTTTCGGCCGAAAACGCGTTTTCCGGCGAAAACGCACACCACGGCTCTTTCTGAGAAAAAGCAAGCACGGAGGACGAGAACCGCTTTTGCCCTGCGCAGCGTTCCGGGCAGCGGGTAGAACCAGGCAGAGAATTCCCGGCTAGCAGCTTCCCTGTGGCGTGGAAGTGCAAACGTACACGTTTTCGGCCGAAAACGCGTTTTCCGGCGAAAAAGCACACCACGGCTCTTTCTGAGAAAAAGCAAGCACGGAGGACGAGAACCGCTTTTGCCCTGCGTAGCGTTCCGGGCAGCGGGTAGAACCAGGCAGAGAAATCCCGGCTAGCAGCTTCCCTGTGGCGGGGAAGTGCAAACGTACACGTTTTCGGCCGAAAACACGTTTTCCGGCGAAAACGGACACCACGGCTCACTCTGAGAAAAAGCAAGCACGGAGGACGAGAACCGCTTTTGCCCTGCGTAGCGTTCCGGGCAGCGGGTAGAACCAGGCAGAGAATTCCCGGCTAGCAGCTTCCCTGTGGCGGGGAAGTGCAAACGTACACGTTTTCGGCCGAAAACGCGTTTTCCGGCGAAAACGCACACCACGGCTCACTCTGAGAAAAAGCAAGCACGGAGGACGAGAACCGCTTTTGCCCTGCGTAGCGTTCCGGGCAGCGGGTAGAACCAGGCAGAGAATTCCCGGCTAGCAGCTTCCCTGTGGCGGGGAAGTGCAAACGTACACGTTTTCGGCCGAAAACGCGTTTTCCGGCGAAAACGCACACCACGGCTCTTTCTGAGAAAAAGCAAGCTCGGAGGACGAGAACCGCTTTTGCCCTGCGTAGCGTTCCGGGCAGCGGGTAGAACCAGGCAGAGATTTCCCGGCTAGCAGCTTCCCTGTGGCGGGGAAGTGCAAACGGACACGTTTTCGGCCGAAAACGCGTTTTCCGGCGAAAACGCACACCACGGCTCTGAGAAAAAGCAAGCACGGAGGACGAGAACCGCTTTTGCCCTGCGCAGCGTTCCGGGCAGCGGGTAGAACCAGGCAGAGAATTCCCGGCTAGCAGCTTCCCTGTGGCGGGGAAGTGCAAACGTACACGTTTTCGGCCGAAAACGCGTTTTCCGGCGAAAACGCACACCACGGCTCTTTCTGAGAAAAAGCAAGCACGGAGGACGAGAACCGCTTTTGCCCTGTGTAGCGTTCCGGGCAGCGGGTAGAACCAGGCAGAGAATTCCCGGCTAGCAGCTTCCCTGTGGCGGGGAAGAGCAAACGTACACGTTTTCGGCCGAAAACGCGTTTTCCGGCGAAAACGCACACCACGGCTCTTTCTGAGATAAAGCAAGCACGGAGGACGAGAACCGCTTTTGCCCTGCGTAGCGTTCCGGGCAGCGGGTAGAACCAGGCAGAGAATTCCCGGCTAGCAGCTTCCCTGTGGCGGGGAAGTGCAAACGTACACGTTTTCGGCCGAAAACGCGTTTTCCGGCGAAAACGCACACCACGGCTCTTTCTGAGAAAAAGCAAGCACGGAGGACGAGAACCGCTTTTGCACTGTGTAGCGTTCCGGGCAGCGGGTAGAACCAGGCAGAGAATTCCCGGCTAGCAGCTTCCCTGTGGCGGGGAAGTGCAAACGTACACGTTTTCGGCCGAAAACGCGTTTTCCGGCGAAAACGCACACCACGGCTCTTTCTGAGAAAAAGCAAGCTCGGAGGACGAGAACCGCTTTTGCCCTGCGTAGCGTTCCGGGCAGCGGGTAGAACCAGGCAGAGATTTCCCGGCTAGCAGCTTCCCTGTGGCGGGGAAGTGCAAACGGACACGTTTTCGGCCGAAAACGCGTTTTCCGGCGAAAACGCACACCACGGCTCTTTCTGAGAAAAAGCAAGCACGGAGGACGAGAACCGCTTTTGCCCTGTGTAGCGTTCCGGGCAGCGGGTAGAACCAGGCAGAGAATTCCCGGCTAGCAGCTTCCCTGTGGCGGGGAAGTGCAAACGTACACGTTTTCGGCCGAAAACGCGTTTTCCGGCGAAAACGCACACCACGGCTCTTTCTGAGAAAAAGCAAGCTCGGAGGACGAGAACCGCTTTTGCCCTGCGTAGCGTTCCGGGCAGCGGGTAGAACCAGGCAGAGAATTCCCGGCTAGCAGCTTCCCTGTGGCGGGGAAGTGCAAACGTACACGTTTTCGGCCGAAAACGCGTTTTCCGGCGAAAACGCACACCACGGATCTTTCTGAGAAAAAGCAAGCACGGAGGACGAGAACCGCTTTTGCCCTGCGCAGCGTTCCGGGCAGCGGGTAGAACCAGGCAGAGAATTCCCGTCTAGCAGCTTCCCTGTGGCGGGGAAGTGCAAACGTACACGTTTTCGGCCGAAAACGCGTTTTCCGGCGAAAACGCACACCACGGCTCTTTCTGAGAAAAAGCAAGCACGGAGGACGAGAACCGCTTTTGCCCTGCGTAGCGTTCCGGGCAGCGGGTAGAACCAGGCAGAGAATTCCCGGCTAGCAGCTTCCCTGTGGCGGGGAAGTGCAAACGTACACGTTTTCGGCCGAAAACGCGTTTTCCGGCGAAAACGCACACCACGGCTCTTTCTGAGAAAAAGCAAGCACGGAGGACGAGAACCGCTTTTGCCCTGTGTAGCGTTCCGGGCAGCGGGTAGAACCAGGCAGAGAATTCCCGGCTAGCAGCTTCCCTGTGGCGGGGAAGAGCAAACGTACACGTTTTCGGCCGAAAACGCGTTTTCCGGCGAAAACGCACACCACGGCTCTTTCTGAGAAAAAGCAAGCACGGAGGACGAGAACCGCTTTTGCCCTGCGTAGCGTTCCGGGCAGCGGGTAGAACCAGGCAGAGAATTCCCGGCTAGCAGCTTCCCTGTGGCGGGGAAGTGCAAACGTACACGTTTTCGGCCGAAAACGCGTTTTCCGGCGAAAACGCACACCACGGCTCTTTCTGAGAAAAAGCAAGCACGGAGGACGAGAACCGCTTTTGCCCTGCGTAGCGTTCCGGGCAGCGGGTAGAACCAGGCAGAGAATTCCCGGCTAGCAGCTTCCCTGTGGCGGGGAAGTGCAAACGTACACGTTTTCGGCCGAAAACGCGTTTTCCGGCGAAAACGCACACCACGGCTCTTTCTGAGAAAAAGCAAGCACGGAGGACGAGAACCGCTTTTGCCCTGCGTAGCGTTCCGGGCAGCGGGTAGAACCAGGCAGAGAATTCCCGGCTAGCAGCTTCCCTGTGGCGGGGAAGTGCAAACGTACACGTTTTCGGCCGAAAACGCGTTTTCCGGCGAAAACGCACACCACGGCTCTTTCTGAGAAAAAGCAAGCACGGAGGACGAGAACCGCTTTTGCCCTGCGTAGCGTTCCGGGCAGCGGGTAGAACCAGGCAGAGAATTCCCGGCTAGCAGCTTCCCTGTGGCGGGGAAGTGCAAACGTACACGTTTTCGGCCGAAAACGCATTTTCCGGCGAAAACGCACACCACGGCTCTTTCTGAGAAAAAGCAAGCACGGAGGACGAGAACCGCTTTTGCCCTGCGTAGCGTTCCGGGCAGCGGGTAGAACCAGGCAGAGAATTCCCGGCTAGCAGCTTCCCTGTGGCGGGGAAGTGCAAACGTACACGTTTTCGGCCGAAAACGCGTTTTCCGGCGAAAACGCACACCACGGATCTTTCTGAGAAAAAGCAAGCACGGAGGACGAGAACCGCTTTTGCCCTGCGCAGCGTTCCGGGCAGCGGGTAGAACCAGGCAGAGAATTCCCGTCTAGCAGCTTCCCTGTGGCGGGGAAGTGCAAACGTACACGTTTTCGGCCGAAAACGCGTTTTCCGGCGAAAACGCACACCACGGCTCTTTCTGAGAAAAAGCAAGCACGGAGGACGAGAACCGCTTTTGCCCTGCGTAGCGTTCCGGGCAGCGGGTAGAACCAGGCAGAGAATTCCCGGCTAGCAGCTTCCCTGTGGCGGGGAAGTGCAAACGTACACGTTTTCGGCCGAAAACGCGTTTTCCGGCGAAAACGCACACCACGGCTCTTTCTGAGAAAAAGCAAGCACGGAGGACGAGAACCGCTTTTGCCCTGTGTAGCGTTCCGGGCAGCGGGTAGAACCAGGCAGAGAATTCCCGGCTAGCAGCTTCCCTGTGGCGGGGAAGAGCAAACGTACACGTTTTCGGCCGAAAACGCGTTTTCCGGCGAAAACGCACACCACGGCTCTTTCTGAGAAAAAGCAAGCACGGAGGACGAGAACCGCTTTTGCCCTGCGTAGCGTTCCGGGCAGCGGGTAGAACCAGGCAGAGAATTCCCGGCTAGCAGCTTCCCTGTGGCGGGGAAGTGCAAACGTACACGTTTTCGGCCGAAAACGCGTTTTCCGGCGAAAACGCACACCACGGCTCTTTCTGAGAAAAAGCAAGCACGGAGGACGAGAACCGCTTTTGCCCTGCGTAGCGTTCCGGGCAGCGGGTAGAACCAGGCAGAGAATTCCCGGCTAGCAGCTTCCCTGTGGCGGGGAAGTGCAAACGTACACGTTTTCGGCCGAAAACGCGTTTTCCGGCGAAAACGCACACCACGGCTCTTTCTGAGAAAAAGCAAGCACGGAGGACGAGAACCGCTTTTGCCCTGCGCAGCGTTCCGGGCAGCGGGTAGAACCAGGCAGAGAATTCCCGGCTAGCAGCTTCCCTGTGGCGTGGAAGTGCAAACGTACACGTTTTCGGCCGAAAACGCGTTTTCCGGCGAAAAAGCACACCACGGCTCTTTCTGAGAAAAAGCAAGCACGGAGGACGAGAACCGCTTTTGCCCTGCGTAGCGTTCCGGGCAGCGGGTAGAACCAGGCAGAGAAATCCCGGCTAGCAGCTTCCCTGTGGCGGGGAAGTGCAAACGTACACGTTTTCGGCCGAAAACACGTTTTCCGGCGAAAACGGACACCACGGCTCACTCTGAGAAAAAGCAAGCACGGAGGACGAGAACCGCTTTTGCCCTGCGTAGCGTTCCGGGCAGCGGGTAGAACCAGGCAGAGAATTCCCGGCTAGCAGCTTCCCTGTGGCGGGGAAGTGCAAACGTACACGTTTTCGGCCGAAAACGCGTTTTCCGGCGAAAACGCACACCACGGCTCACTCTGAGAAAAAGCAAGCACGGAGGACGAGAACCGCTTTTGCCCTGCGTAGCGTTCCGGGCAGCGGGTAGAACCAGGCAGAGAATTCCCGGCTAGCAGCTTCCCTGTGGCGGGGAAGTGCAAACGTACACGTTTTCGGCCGAAAACGCGTTTTCCGGCGAAAACGCACACCACGGCTCTTTCTGAGAAAAAGCAAGCTCGGAGGACGAGAACCGCTTTTGCCCTGCGTAGCGTTCCGGGCAGCGGGTAGAACCAGGCAGAGATTTCCCGGCTAGCAGCTTCCCTGTGGCGGGGAAGTGCAAACGGACACGTTTTCGGCCGAAAACGCGTTTTCCGGCGAAAACGCACACCACGGCTCTGAGAAAAAGCAAGCACGGAGGACGAGAACCGCTTTTGCCCTGCGCAGCGTTCCGGGCAGCGGGTAGAACCAGGCAGAGAATTCCCGGCTAGCAGCTTCCCTGTGGCGGGGAAGTGCAAACGTACACGTTTTCGGCCGAAAACGCGTTTTCCGGCGAAAACGCACACCACGGCTCTTTCTGAGATAAAGCAAGCACGGAGGACGAGAACCGCTTTTGCCCTGCGTAGCGTTCCGGGCAGCGGGTAGAACCAGGCAGAGAATTCCCGGCTAGCAGCTTCCCTGTGGCGGGGAAGTGCAAACGTACACGTTTTCGGCCGAAAACGCGTTTTCCGGCGAAAACGCACACCACGGCTCTTTCTGAGAAAAAGCAAGCACGGAGGACGAGAACCGCTTTTGCCCTGTGTAGCGTTCCGGGCAGCGGGTAGAACCAGGCAGAGAATTCCCGGCTAGCAGCTTCCCTGTGGCGGGGAAGAGCAAACGTACACGTTTTCGGCCGAAAACGCGTTTTCCGGCGAAAACGCACACCACGGCTCTTTCTGAGATAAAGCAAGCACGGAGGACGAGAACCGCTTTTGCCCTGCGTAGCGTTCCGGGCAGCGGGTAGAACCAGGCAGAGAATTCCCGGCTAGCAGCTTCCCTGTGGCGGGGAAGTGCAAACGTACACGTTTTCGGCCGAAAACGCGTTTTCCGGCGAAAACGCACACCACGGCTCTTTCTGAGAAAAAGCAAGCACGGAGGACGAGAACCGCTTTTGCCCTGTGTAGCGTTCCGGGCAGCGGGTAGAACCAGGCAGAGAATTCCCGGCTAGCAGCTTCCCTGTGGCGGGGAAGTGCAAACGTACACGTTTTCGGCCGAAAACGCGTTTTCCGGCGAAAACGCACACCACGGCTCTTTCTGAGAAAAAGCAAGCTCGGAGGACGAGAACCGCTTTTGCCCTGCGTAGCGTTCCGGGCAGCGGGTAGAACCAGGCAGAGATTTCCCGGCTAGCAGCTTCCCTGTGGCGGGGAAGTGCAAACGGACACGTTTTCGGCCGAAAACGCGTTTTCCGGCGAAAACGCACACCACGGCTCTGAGAAAAAGCAAGCACGGAGGACGAGAACCGCTTTTGCCCTGCGTAGCGTTCCGGGCAGCGGGTAGAACCAGGCAGAGAATTCCCGGCTAGCAGCTTCCCTGTGGCGGGGAATTGCAAACGTACACGTTTTCGGCCGAAAACGCGTTTTCCGGCGAAAACGCACACCACGGCTCTTTCTGAGAAAAAGCAAGCACGGAGGACGAGAACCGCTTTTGCCCTGCGTAGCGTTCCGGGCAGCGGGTAGAACCAGGCAGAGAATTCCCGGCTAGCAGCTTCCCTGTGGCGGGGAAGTGCAAACGTACACGTTTTCGGCCGAAAACGCGTTTTCCGGCGAAAACGCACACCACGGCTCTTTCTGAGAAAAAGCAAGCACGGAGGACGAGAACCGCTTTTGCCCTGCGTAGCGTTCCGGGCAGCGGGTAGAACCAGGCAGAGAATTCCCGGCTAGCAGCTTCCCTGTGGCGGGGAAGTGCAAACGTACACGTTTTCGGCCGAAAACGCATTTTCCGGCGAAAACGCACACCACGGCTCTTTCTGAGAAAAAGCAAGCACGGAGGACGAGAACCGCTTTTGCCCTGCGTAGCGTTCCGGGCAGCGGGTAGAACCAGGCAGAGAATTCCCGGCTAGCAGCTTCCCTGTGGCGGGGAAGTGCAAACGTACACGTTTTCGGCCGAAAACGCGTTTTCCGGCGAAAACGCACACCACGGATCTTTCTGAGAAAAAGCAAGCACGGAGGACGAGAACCGCTTTTGCCCTGCGTAGCGTTCCGGGCAGCGGGTAGAACCAGGCAGAGAATTCCCGTCTAGCAGCTTCCCTGTGGCGGGGAAGTGCAAACGTACACGTTTTCGGCCGAAAACGCGTTTTCCGGCGAAAACGCACACCACGGCTCTTTCTGAGAAAAAGCAAGCACGGAGGACGAGAACCGCTTTTGCCCTGCGTAGCGTTCCGGGCAGCGGGTAGAACCAGGCAGAGAATTCCCGGCTAGCAGCTTCCCTGTGGCGGGGAAGTGCAAACGTACACGTTTTCGGCCGAAAACGCGTTTTCCGGCGAAAACGCACACCACGGCTCTTTCTGAGAAAAAGCAAGCACGGAGGACGAGAACCGCTTTTGCCCTGTGTAGCGTTCCGGGCAGCGGGTAGAACCAGGCAGAGAATTCCCGGCTAGCAGCTTCCCTGTGGCGGGGAAGAGCAAACGTACACGTTTTCGGCCGAAAACGCGTTTTCCGGCGAAAACGCACACCACGGCTCTTTCTGAGAAAAAGCAAGCACGGAGGACGAGAACCGCTTTTGCCCTGCGTAGCGTTCCGGGCAGCGGGTAGAACCAGGCAGAGAATTCCCGGCTAGCAGCTTCCCTGTGGCGGGGAAGTGCAAACGTACACGTTTTCGGCCGAAAACGCGTTTTCCGGCGAAAACGCACACCACGGCTCTTTCTGAGAAAAAGCAAGCACGGAGGACAAGAACCGATTTTGCCCTGCGTAGCGTTCCGGGCAGCGGGTAGAACCAGGCAGAGAATTCCCGGCTAGCAGCTTCCCTGTGGCGGGGAAGTGCAAACGTACACGTTTTAGGCCGAAAACGCGTTTTCCGGCGAAAACGCACACCACGGCTCTTTCTGAGAAAAAGCAAGCACGGAGGACGAGAACCGCTTTTGCCCTGCGCAGCGTTCCGGGCAGCGGGTAGAACCAGGCAGAGAATTCCCGGCTAGCAGCTTCCCTGTGGCGGGGAAGTGCAAACGTACACGTTTTCACCCGAAAACGCGTTTTCCGGCGAAAACGCACACCACGGCTCTTTCTGAGAAAAAGCAAGCACGGAGGACGAGAACCGCTTTTGCCCTGCGTAGCGTTCCGGGCAGCGGGTAAAACCAGGCAGAGAAATCCCGGCTAGCAGCTTCCCTGTGGCGGGGAAGTGCAAACGTACACGTTTTCGGCCGAAAACACGTTTTCCGGCGAAAACGCATACCACGGCTCTTTCTGAGAAAAAGCAAGCACGGAGGACGAGAACCGCTTTTGCCCTGCGTAGCGTTCCGGGCAGCGGGTAGAACCAGGCAGAGAATTCCCGGCTAGCAGCTTCCCTGTGGCGGGGAAGTGCAAACGTACACGTTTTCGGCCAAAAACGCGTTTTCCGGCGAAAACGCACACCACGGCTCTCTCTGAGAAAAAGCAAGCACGGAGGACGAGAACCGCTTTTGCCCTGCGTAGCGTTCCGGGCAGCGGGTAGAACCAGGCAGAGAATTCCCGGCTAGCAGCTTCCCTGTGGCGGGGAAGTGCAAACGTACACGTTTTAGGCCGAAAACGCGTTTTCCGGCGAAAACGCACACCACGGCTCTTTCTGAGAAAAAGCAAGCACGGAGGACGAGAACCGCTTTTGCCCTGCGCAGCGTTCCGGGCAGCGGGTAGAACCAGGCAGAGAATTCCCGGCTAGCAGCTTCCCTGTGGCGGGGAAGTGCAAACGTACACGTTTTCACCCGAAAACGCGTTTTCCGGCGAAAACGCACACCACGGCTCTTTCTGAGAAAAAGCAAGCACGGAGGACGAGAACCGCTTTTGCCCTGCGTAGCGTTCCGGGCAGCGGGTAAAACCAGGCAGAGAAATCCCGGCTAGCAGCTTCCCTGTGGCGGGGAAGTGCAAACGTACACGTTTTCGGCCGAAAACACGTTTTCCGGCGAAAACGCATACCACGGCTCTTTCTGAGAAAAAGCAAGCACGGAGGACGAGAACCGCTTTTGCCCTGCGTAGCGTTCCGGGCAGCGGGTAGAACCAGGCAGAGAATTCCCGGCTAGCAGCTTCCCTGTGGCGGGGAAGTGCAAACGTACACGTTTTCGGCCAAAAACGCGTTTTCCGGCGAAAACGCACACCACGGCTCTCTCTGAGAAAAAGCAAGCACGGAGGACGAGAACCGCTTTTGCCCTGCGTAGCGTTCCGGGCAGCGGGTAGAACCAGGCAGAGAATTCCCGGCTAGCAGCTTCCCTGTGGCGGGGAAGTGCAAACGTACACGTTTTCGGCCGAAAACGCGTTTTCCGGCGAAAACGCACACCACGGCTCTTTCTGAGAAAAAGCAAGCACGGAGGACGAGAACCGCTTTTGCCCTGCGTAGCGTTCCGGGCAGCGGGTAGAACCAGGCAGAGAATTCCCGGCTAGCAGCTTCCCTGTGGCGGGGAAGTGCAAACGTACACGTTTTCGGCCGAAAACGCGTTTTCCGGCGAAAACGCACACCACGGCTCTTTCTGAGAAAAAGCAAGCACGGAGGACGAGAACCGCTTTTGCCCTGCGTAGCGTTCCGGGCAGCGGGTAGAACCAGGCAGAGAATTCCCGGCTAGCAGCTTCCCTGTGGCGGGGAAGTGCAAACGTACACGTTTTCGGCCGAAAACGCGTTTTCCGGCGAAATCGCACACCACGGCTCTTTCTGAGAAAAAGCAAGCACGGAGGACGAGAACCGCATTTGCCCTGCGTAGCGTTCCGGGCAGCGGGTAGAACCAGGCAGAGAATTCCCGGCTAGCAGCTTCCCTGTGGCGGGGAAGTGCAAACTTACACGTTTTCGGCCGAAAACGCGTTTTCCGGCGAAAACGCACACCACGGCTCTTTCTGACAAAAAACAAGCACAGAGGACGAGAACCGCTTTTGCCCTGCGTAGCGTTCCGGGCAGCGGGTAGAACCAGGCAGAGAATTCCCGGCTAGCAGCTTCCCTGTGGCGGGGAAGTGCAAACGTACACGTTTTCGGCCGAAAACGCGTTTTCCGGCGAAAACGCACACCACGGCTCTTTCTGAGAAAAAGCAAGCACGGAGGACGAGAACCGCTTTTGCCCTGCGTAGCGTTCCGGGCAGCGGGTAGAACCAGGCAGAGAATTCCCGGCTAGCAGCTTCCCTGTGGCGGGGAAGTGCAAACGTACACGTTTTCGGCCGAAAACGCGTTTTCCGGCGAAAACGCACACCACGGCTCTTTCTGAGAAAAAGCAAGCACGGAGGACGAGAACCGCTTTTGCCCTGCGTAGCGTTCCGGGCAGCGGGTAGAACCAGGCAGAGAATTCCCGGCTAGCAGCTTCCCTGTGGCGGGGAAGTGCAAACGTACACGTTTTCGGCCGAAAACGCGTTTTCCGGCGAAAACGCACACCACGGCTCTTTCTGAGATAAAGCAAGCACGGAGGACGAGAACCGCTTTTGCCCTGCGTAGCGTTCCGGGCAGCGGGTAGAACCAGGCAGAGAATTCCCGGCTAGCAGCTTCCCTGTGGCGGGGAAGTGCAAACGTACACGTTTTCGGCCGAAAACGCGTTTTCCGGCGAAATCGCACACCACGGCTCTTTCTGAGAAAAAGCAAGCACGGAGGACGAGAACCGCATTTGCCCTGCGTAGCGTTCCGGGCAGCGGGTAGAACCAGGCAGAGAATTCCCGGCTAGCAGCTTCCCTGTGGCGGGGAATTGCAAACGTACACGTTTTCGGCCGAAAACGCGTTTTCCGGCGAAAACGCACACCACGGCTCTTTCTGACAAAAAACAAGCACGGAGGACGAGAACCGCTTTTGCCCTGCGTAGCGTTCCCGGCAGCGGGTAGAACCAGGCAGAGAATTCCCGGCTAGCAGCTTCCCTGTGGCGGGGAAGTGCAAACGTACACATTTTCGGCCGAAAACGCGTTTTCCGGCGAAAGCGCACACCACGGCTCTTTCTGAGAAAAAGCAAGCACGGAGGACGACAACCGCTTTTGCCCTGCGTAGCGTTCCGGGCAGCGGGTAGAACCAGGCAGAGAATTCCCGGCTACCAGCTTCCCTGTGGCGGGGAAATGCAAACGGACACGTTTTCGGCCGAAAACGCGTTTTCCGGCGAAAACGCACACCACGGCTCTTTCTGAGAAAAAGCAAGCACGGAGGACGAGAACCGCTTTTGCCCTGCGTAGCGTTCCGGGCAGCGGGTAGAACCAGGCAGAGAATTCCCGGCTAGCAGCTTCCCTGTGGCGGGGAAGTGCAAACGTACACGTTTTCGGCCGAAAACGCGTTTTCCGGCGAAAACGCACACCACGGCTCTTTCTGAGAAAAAGCAAGCACGGAGGACGAGAACCGCTTTTGCCCTGCGTAGCGTTCCGGGCAGCGGGTAGAACCAGGCAGAGAATTCCCGGCTAGCAGCTTCCCTGTGGCGGGGAAGTGCAAACGTACACGTTTTCGGCCGAAAACGCGTTTTCCGGCGAAAACGCACACCACGGCTCTTTCTGAGAAAAAGCAAGCACGGAGGACGAGAACCGCTTTTGCCCTGCGTAGCGTTCCGGGCAGCGGGTAGAACCAGGCAGAGAATTCCCGGCTAGCAGCTTCCCTGTGGCGGGGAAGTGCAAACGTACACGTTTTCGGCCGAAAAAGCGTTTTCCGGCGAAAACGCACACCACGGCTCTTTCTGAGAAAAAGCAAGCACGGAGGACGAGAACCGCTTTTGCCCTGCGTAGCGTTCCGGGCAGCGGGTAGAACCAGGCAGAGAATTCCCGGCTAGCAGCTTCCCTGTGGCGGGGAAGTGCAAACGTACACGTTTTCGGCCGAAAACGCGTTTTCCGGCGAAAACGCACACCACGGCTCTTTCTGAGAAAAAGCAAGCACGGAGGACGAGAACCGCTTTTGCCCTGCGTAGCGTTCCGGGCAGCGGGTAGAACCAGGCAGAGAATTCCCGGCTAGCAGCTTCCCTGTGGCGGGGAAGTGCAAACGTACACGTTTTCGGCCGAAAAAGCGTTTTCCGGCGAAAACGCACACCACGGCTCTTTCTGAGAAAAAGCAAGCACGGAGGACGAGAACCGCTTTTGCCCTGCGTAGCGTTCCGGGCAGCGGGTAGAACCAGGCAGAGAATTCCCGGCTAGCAGCTTCCCTGTGGCGGGGAAGTGCAAACGTACACGTTTTCGGCCGAAAAAGCGTTTTCCGGCGAAAACGCACACCACGGCTCTTTCTGAGAAAAAGCAAGCACGGAGGACGAGAACCGCTTTTGCCCTGCGTAGCGTTCCGGGCAGCGGGTAGAACCAGGCAGAGAATTCCCGGCTAGCAGCTTCCCTGTGGCGGGGAAGTGCAAACGTACACGTTTTCGGCCGAAAACGCGTTTTCCGGCGAAATCGCACACCACGTCTCTTTCTGAGAAAAAGCAAGCACGGAGGACGAGAACCGCTTTTGCCCTGCGTAGCGTTCCGGGCAGCGGGTAGAACCAGGCAGAGAATTCCCGGCTAGCAGCTTCCCTGTGGCGGGGAAGTGCAAACGTACACGTTTTCGGCCGAAAACGCGTTTTCCGTCAAAAACGCACACCACGGCTCTTTCTGAGAAAAAGCAAGCACGGAGGACGAGAACCGCTTTTACCCTGCGTAGCGTTCCGGGCAGCGGGTCGAACCAGGCAGAGAATTCCCGGCTACCAGCTTCCCTGTGGCGGGGAAGTGCAAACGTACACGTTTTCGGCCGAAAACGCGTTTTCCGGCGAAAACGCACACCACGGCTCTTTCTGAGAAAAAGCAAGCACGGAGGACGAGAACCGCTTTTGCCCTGCGTAGCGTTCCGGGCAGCGGGTAGAACCAGGCAGAGAATTCCCGGCTAGCAGCTTCCCTGTGGCGAGGAAGTGCAAACGTACACGTTTTCGGCCGAAAACGCGTTTTCCGGCGAAAACGCACACCACGGCTCTTTCTGAGAAAAAGCAAGCACGGAGGACGAGAACCGCTTTTGCCCTGCGTAGCGTTCCGGGCAGCGGGTAGAACCAGGCAGAGAATTCGCGGCTACCAGCTTCCCTGTGGCGGGGAAGTGCAAACGGACACGTTTTCGGCCGAAAACGCGTTTTCCGGCGAAAACGCACACCACGGCTCTTTCTGAGAAAAAGCAAGCACGGAGGACGAGAACCGCTTTTGCCCTGCGTAGCGTTCCGGGCAGCGGGTAGAACCAGGCAGAGAATTCCCGGCTAGCAGCTTCCCTGTGGCGGGGAAGTGCAAACGTACACGTTTTCGGCCGAAAACGCGTTTTCCGGCGAAAACGCACACCACGGCTCTTTCTGAGAAAAAGCAAGCACGGAGGACGAGAACCGCTTTTGCCCTGCGTAGCGTTCCGGGCAGCGGGTAGAACCAGGCAGAGAATTCCCGGCTAGCAGCTTCCCTGTGGCGGGGAAGTGCAAACGTACACGTTTTCGGCCGAAAACGCGTTTTCCGGCGAAAACGCACACCACGGCTCTTTCTGAGAAAAAGCAAGCACGGAGGACGAGAACCGCTTTTGCCCTGCGTAGCGTTCCGGGCAGCGGGTAGAACCAGGCAGAGAATTCCCGGCTAGCAGCTTCCCTGTGGCGGGGAAGTGCAAACGTACAAGTTTTCGGCCGAAAACGCGTTTTCCGGCGAAAACGCACACCACGGCTCTTTCTGAGAAAAAGCAAGCACGGAGGACGAGAACCGCTTTTGCCCTGCGTAGCGTTCCGGGCAGCGGGTAGAACCAGGCAGAGAATTCCCGGCTAGCAGCTTCCCTGTGGCGGGGAAGTGCAAACGTACACGTTTTCGGCCGAAAAAGCGTTTTCCGGCGAAAACGCACACCACGGCTCTTTCTGAGAAAAAGCAAGCACGGAGGACGAGAACCGCTTTTGCCCTGCGTAGCGTTCCGGGCAGCGAGTAGAACCAGGCAGAGAATTCCCAGCTAGCAGCTTCCCTGTGGCGGGGAAGTGCAAACGTACACGTTTTCGGCCGAAAACGCGTTTTCCGGTGAAAACGCACAGCACGGCTCTTTCTGAGAAAAAGCAAGCACGGAGGACAAGAACCGCTTTTGCCCTGCGTAGCGTTCCGGGCAGCGGGTAGAACCAGGCAGAGAATTCCCGGCTAGCAGCTTCCCTGTGGCGGGGAAGTGCAAACGTACACGTTTTCGGCCGAAAACGCGTTTTCCGGCGAAAACGCACAGCACGGCTCTTTCTGAGAAAAAGCAAGCACGGAGGACGAGAACCGCTTTTGCCCTGCGTAGCGTTCCGGGCAGCGGGTAGAACCAGGCAGAGAATTCCCGTCTAGCAGCTTCCCTGTGGCGGGGAAGTGCAAACGTACACGTTTTCGGCCGAAAACGCGTTTTCCGGCGAAAACGCACACCACGGCTCTTTCTGAGAAAAAGCAAGCACGGAGGACGAGAACCGCTTTTGCCCTGCGTAGCGTTCCGGGCAGCGGGTAGAACCAGGCAGAGAATTCCCGGCTAGCAGCTTCCCTGTGGCGGGGAAGTGCAAACGTACACGTTTTCGGCCGAAAAAGCGTTTTCCGGCGAAAACGCACACCACGGCTCTTTCTGAGAAAAAGCAAGCACGGAGGACGAGAACCGCTTTTGCCCTGCGTAGCGTTCCGGGCAGCGGGTAGAACCAGGCAGAGAATTCCCGGCTAGCAGCTTCCCTGTGGCGGGGAAGTGCAAACGTACACGTTTTCGGCCGAAAACGCGTTTTCCGGTGAAAACGCACACCACGGCTCTTTCTGAGAAAAAGCAAGCACGGAGGACGAGAACCGCTTTTGCCCTGCGTAGCGTTCCGGGCAGCGGGTAGAACCAGGCAGAGAATTCCCGGCTAGCAGCTTCCCTGTGGCGGGGAAGTGCAAACGTACACGTTTTCGGCCGAAAACGCGTTTTCCGGCGAAAACGCACACCACGGCTCTTTCTGAGAAAAAGCAAGCACGGAGGACGAGAACCGCTTTTGCCCTGCGTAGCGTTCCGGGCAGCGGGTAGAACCAGGCAGAGAATTCCCGGCTAGCAGCTTCCCTGTGGCGGGGAAGTGCAAACGTACACGTTTTCGGCCGAAAAAGCGTTTTCCGGCGAAAACGCACACCACGGCTCTTTCTGAGAAAAAGCAAGCACGGAGGACGAGAACCGCTTTTGCCCTGCGTAGCGTTCCGGGCAGCGGGTAGAACCAGGCAGAGAATTCCCGGCTAGCAGCTTCCCTGTGGCGGGGAAGTGCAAACGTACACGTTTTCGGCCGAAAAAGCGTTTTCCGGCGAAAACGCACACCACGGCTCTTTCTGAGAAAAAGCAAGCACGGAGGACGAGAACCGCTTTTGCCCTGCGTAGCGTTCCGGGCAGCGGGTAGAACCAGGCAGAGAATTCCCGGCTAGCAGCTTCCCTGTGGCGGGGAAGTGCAAACGTACACGTTTTCGGCCGAAAACGCGTTTTCCGGCGAAATCGCACACCACGTCTCTTTCTGAGAAAAAGCAAGCACGGAGGACGAGAACCGCTTTTGCCCTGCGTAGCGTTCCGGGCAGCGGGTAGAACCAGGCAGAGAATTCCCGGCTAGCAGCTTCCCTGTGGCGGGGAAGTGCAAACGTACACGTTTTCGGCCGAAAACGCGTTTTCCGTCAAAAACGCACACCACGGCTCTTTCTGAGAAAAAGCAAGCACGGAGGACGAGAACCGCTTTTACCCTGCGTAGCGTTCCGGGCAGCGGGTCGAACCAGGCAGAGAATTCCCGGCTACCAGCTTCCCTGTGGCGGGGAAGTGCAAACGTACACGTTTTCGGCCGAAAACGCGTTTTCCGGCGAAAACGCACACCACGGCTCTTTCTGAGAAAAAGCAAGCACGGAGGACGAGAACCGCTTTTGCCCTGCGTAGCGTTCCGGGCAGCGGGTAGAACCAGGCAGAGAATTCCCGGCTAGCAGCTTCCCTGTGGCGAGGAAGTGCAAACGTACACGTTTTCGGCCGAAAACGCGTTTTCCGGCGAAAACGCACACCACGGCTCTTTCTGAGAAAAAGCAAGCACGGAGGACGAGAACCGCTTTTGCCCTGCGTAGCGTTCCGGGCAGCGGGTAGAACCAGGCAGAGAATTCGCGGCTACCAGCTTCCCTGTGGCGGGGAAGTGCAAACGGACACGTTTTCGGCCGAAAACGCGTTTTCCGGCGAAAACGCACACCACGGCTCTTTCTGAGAAAAAGCAAGCACGGAGGACGAGAACCGCTTTTGCCCTGCGTAGCGTTCCGGGCAGCGGGTAGAACCAGGCAGAGAATTCCCGGCTAGCAGCTTCCCTGTGGCGGGGAAGTGCAAACGTACACGTTTTCGGCCGAAAACGCGTTTTCCGGCGAAAACGCACACCACGGCTCTTTCTGAGAAAAAGCAAGCACGGAGGACGAGAACCGCTTTTGCCCTGCGTAGCGTTCCGGGCAGCGGGTAGAACCAGGCAGAGAATTCCAGGCTAGCAGCTTCCCTGTGGCGGGGAAGTGCAAACGTACAAGTTTTCGGCCGAAAACGCGTTTTCCGGCGAAAACGCACACCACGGCTCTTTCTGAGAAAAAGCAAGCACGGAGGACGAGAACCGCTTTTGCCCTGCGTAGCGTTCCGGGCAGCGGGTAGAACCAGGCAGAGAATTCCCGGCTAGCAGCTTCCCTGTGGCGGGGAAGTGCAAACGTACACGTTTTCGGCCGAAAAAGCGTTTTCCGGCGAAAACGCACACCACGGCTCTTTCTGAGAAAAAGCAAGCACGGAGGACGAGAACCGCTTTTGCCCTGCGTAGCGTTCCGGGCAGCGAGTAGAACCAGGCAGAGAATTCCCAGCTAGCAGCTTCCCTGTGGCGGGGAAGTGCAAACGTACACGTTTTCGGCCGAAAACGCGTTTTCCGGTGAAAACGCACAGCACGGCTCTTTCTGAGAAAAAGCAAGCACGGAGGACGAGAACCGCTTTTGCCCTGCGTAGCGTTCCGGGCAGCGGGTAGAACCAGGCAGAGAATTCCCGGCTAGCAGCTTCCCTGTGGCGGGGAAGTGCAAACGTACACGTTTTCGGCCGAAAACGCGTTTTCCGGCGAAAACGCACAGCACGGCTCTTTCTGAGAAAAAGCAAGCACGGAGGACGAGAACCGCTTTTGCCCTGCGTAGCGTTCCGGGCAGCGGGTAGAACCAGGCAGAGAATTCCCGTCTAGCAGCTTCCCTGTGGCGGGGAAGTGCAAACGTACACGTTTTCGGCCGAAAACGCGTTTTCCGGCGAAAACGCACACCACGGCTCTTTCTGAGAAAAAGCAAGCACGGAGGACGAGAACCGCTTTTGCCCTGCGTAGCGTTCCGGGCAGCGGGTAGAACCAGGCAGAGAATTCCCGGCTAGCAGCTTCCCTGTGGCGGGGAAGTGCAAACGTACACGTTTTCGGCCGAAAACGCGTTTTCCGGCGAAAACGCACACCACGGCTCTTTCTGAGATAAAGCAAGCACGGAGGACGAGAACCGCTTTTGCCCTGCGTAGCGTTCCGGGCAGCGGGTAGAACCAGGCAGAGAATTCCCGGCTAGCAGCTTCCCTGTGGCGGGGAAGTGCAAACGTACACGTTTTCGGCCGAAAACGCGTTTTCCGGTGAAAACGCACACCCCGGCTCTTTCTGAGAAAAAGCAAGCACGGAGGACGAGAACCGCTTTTGCCCTGCGTAGCGTTCCGGGCAGCGGGTAGAACCAGGCAGAGAATTCCCGGCTAGCAGCTTCCCTGTGGCGGGGAAGTGCAAACGTACACGTTTTCGGCCGAAAACGCGTTTTCCGGCGAAAACGCACAGCACGGCTCTTTCTGAGAAAAAGCAAGCACGGAGGACGAGAACCGCTTTTGCCCTGCGTAGCGTTCCGGGCAGCGGGTAGAACCAGGCAGAGAATTCCCGTCTAGCAGCTTCCCTGTGGCGGGGAAGTGCAAACGTACACGTTTTCGGCCGAAAACGCGTTTTCCGGCGAAAACGCACACCACGGCTCTTTCTGAGAAAAAGCAAGCACGGAGGACGAGAACCGCTTTTGCCCTGCGTAGCGTTCCGGGCAGCGGGTAGAACCAGGCAGAGAATTCCCGGCTAGCAGCTTCCCTGTGGCGGGGAAGTGCAAACGTACACGTTTTCGGCCGAAAACGCGTTTTCCGGCGAAAACGCACACCACGGCTCTTTCTGAGAAAAAGCAAGCACGGAGGACGAGAACCGCTTTTGCCCTGCGTAGCGTTCCGGGCAGCGGGTAGAACCAGGCAGAGAATTCCCGGCTAGCAGCTTCCCTGTGGCGGGGAAGTGCAAACGTACACGTTTTCGGCCGAAAACGCGTTTTCCGGCGAAAACGCACACCACGGCTCTTTCTGAGAAAAAGCAAGCACGGAGGACGAGAACCTCTTTTGCCCTGCGTAGCGTTCCGGGCAGCGGGTAGAACCAGGCAGAGAATTCCCGGCTAGCAGCTTCCCTGTGGCGGGGAAGTGCAAACGTACACGTTTTCGGCCGAAAACGCGTTTTCCGGCGAAAACGCACACCACGGCTCTTTCTGAGAAAAAGCAAGCACGGAGGACGAGAACCGCTTTTGCCCGGCGTAGCGTTCCAGGCAGCGGGTAGAACCAGGCAGAGAATTCCCGGCTAGCAGCTTCCCTGTGGCGGGGAAGTGCAAACGTACACGTTTTCGGCCGAAAACGCGTTTTCCGGCGAAATCGCACACCACGTCTCTTTCTGAGATAAAGCAAGCACGGAGGACGAGAACCGCTTTTGCCCTGCGTAGCGTTCCGGGCAGCGGGTAGAACCAGGCAGAGAATTCCCGGCTAGCAGCTTTCCTGTGGCGGGGAAGTGCAAACGTACACGTCTTCGGCCGAAAACGCGTTTTCCGGCGAAAACGCACACCACGGCTCTTTCTGAGAAAAAGCAAGCACGGAGGACGAGAATCGCTTTTGCCCTGCGTAGCGTTCCGGGCAGCGGGTAGAACCAGGCAGAGAATTCCCGGCTAGCAGCTTCCCTGTGGCGGGGAAGTGCAAACGTACACGTTTTCGGCCGAAAACGCGTTTTCCGTCAAAAACGCACACCACGGCTCTTTCTGAGAAAAAGCAAGCACGGAGGACGAGAACCGCTTTTACCCTGCGTAGCGTTCCGGGCAGCGGGTCGAACCAGGCAGAGAATTCCCGGCTACCAGCTTCCCTGTGGCGGGGAAGTGCAAACGGACACGTTTTCGGCCGAAAACGCGTTTTCCGGCGAAAACGCACACCACGGCTCTTTCTGAGAAAAAGCAAGCACGGAGGACGAGAACCGCTTTTGCCCTGCGTAGCGTTCCGGGCAGCGGGTAGAACCAGGCAGAGAATTCCCGGCTAGCAGCTTCCCTGTGGCGAGGAAGTGCAAACGTACACGTTTTCGGCCGAAAACGCGTTTTCCGGCGAAAACGCACACCACGGTTCTTTCTGAGAAAAAGCAAGCACGGAGGACGAGAACCGCTTTTGCCCTGCGTAGCGTTCCGGGCAGCGGGTAGAACCAGGCAGAGAATTCCCGGCTAGCAGCTTCCCTGTGGCGGGGAAGTGCAAACGTACACGTTTTCGGTCGAAAACGCGTTTTCCGGCGAAAACGCACACCACGTCTCTTTCTGAGAAAAAGCAAGCACGGAGGACGAGAACCGCTTTTGCCCTGCGTAGCGTTCCGGGCAGCGGGTAGAACCAGGCAGAGAATTCCCGGCTAGCAGCTTCCCTGTGGCGGGGAAGTGCAAACGTACACGTTTTCGGCCGAAAACGCGTTTTCCGGCGAAAACGCACACCACGGCTCTTTCTGAGAAAAAGCAAGCACGGAGGACGAGAACCGCTTTTGCCCTGCGTAGCGTTCCGGGCAGCGGGTAGAACCAGGCAGAGAATTCCCGGCTAGCAGCTTCCCTGTGGCGGGGAAGTGCAAACGTACACGTTTTCGGCCGAAAACGCGTTTTCCGGCGAAAACGCACACCACGGCTCTTTCTGAGAAAAAGCAAGCACGGAGGACGAGAACCGCTTTTGCCCTGCGTAGCGTTCCGGGCAGCGGGTAGAACCAGGCAGAGAATTCCCGGCTAGCAGCTTCCCTGTGGCGGGGAAGTGCAAACGTACACGTTTTCGGCCGAAAACGCGTTTTCCGGTGAAAACGCACACCCCGGCTCTTTCTGAGAAAAAGCAAGCACGGAGGACGAGAACCGCTTTTGCCCTGCGTAGCGTTCCGGGCAGCGGGTAGAACCAGGCAGAGAATTCCCGTCTAGCAGCTTCCCTGTGGCGGGGAAGTGCAAACGTACACGTTTTCGGCCGAAAACGCGTTTTCCGGCGAAAACGCACAGCACGGCTCTTTCTGAGAAAAAGCAAGCACGGAGGACGAGAACCGCTTTTGCCCTGCGTAGCGTTCCGGGCAGCGGGTAGAACCAGGCAGAGAATTCCCGGCTAGCAGCTTCCCTGTGGCGGGGAAGTGCAAACGTACACGTTTTCGGCCGAAAACGCGTTTTCCGGCGAAAACGCACACCACGGCTCTTTCTGAGAAAAAGCAAGCACGGAGGACGAGAACCGCTTTTGCCCTGCGTAGCGTTCCGGGCAGCGGGTAGAACCAGGCAGAGAATTCCCGGCTAGCAGCTTCCCTGTGGCGGGGAAGTGCAAACGTACACGTTTTCGGCCGAAAAAGCGTTTTCCGGCGAAAACGCACACCACGGCTCTTTCTGAGAAAAAGCAAGCACGGAGGACGAGAACCGCTTTTGCCCTGCGTAGCGTTCCGGGCAGCGGGTAGAACCAGGCAGAGAATTCCCGGCTAGCAGCTTCCCTGTGGCGGGGAAGTGCAAACGTACACGTTTTCGGCCGAAAACGCGTTTTCCGGTGAAAACGCACACCCCGGCTCTTTCTGAGAAAAAGCAAGCACGGAGGACGAGAACCGCTTTTGCCCTGCGTAGCGTTCCGGGCAGCGGGTAGAACCAGGCAGAGAATTCCCGGCTAGCAGCTTCCCTGTGGCGGGGAAGTGCAAACGTACACGTTTTCGGCCGAAAACGCGTTTTCCGGCGAAAACGCACACCACGGCTCTTTCTGAGAAAAAGCAAGCACGGAGGACGAGAACCGCTTTTGCCCTGCGTAGCGTTCCGGGCAGCGGGTAGAACCAGGCAGAGAATTCCCGTCTAGCAGCTTCCCTGTGGCGGGGAAGTGCAAACGTACACGTTTTCGGCCGAAAACGCGTTTTCCGGCGAAAACGCACACCACGGCTCTTTCTGAGAAAAAGCAAGCACGGAGGACGAGAACCGCTTTTGCCCTGCGTAGCGTTCCGGGCAGCGGGTAGAACCAGGCAGAGAATTCCCGGCTAGCAGCTTCCCTGTGGCGGGGAAGTGCAAACGTACACGTTTTCGGCCGAAAACGCGTTTTCCGGCGAAAACGCACACCACGGCTGTTTCTGAGAAAAAGCAAGCACGGAGGACGAGAACCTCTTTTGCCCTGCGTAGCGTTTCGGGCAGCGGGTAGAACCAGGCAGAGAATTCCCGGCTAGCAGCTTCCCTGTGGCGGGGAAGTGCAAACGTACACGTTTTCGGCCGAAAACGCGTTTTCCGGCGAAAACGCACACCACGGCTCTTTCTGAGAAAAAGCAAGCACGGAGGACGAGAACCGCTTTTGCCCGGCGTAGCGTTCCAGGCAGCGGGTAGAACCAGGCAGAGAATTCCCGGCTAGCAGCTTCCCTGTGGCGGGGAAGTGCAAACGTACACGTTTTCGGCCGAAAACGCGTTTTCCGGCGAAATCGCACACCACGTCTCTTTCTGAGAAAAAGCAAGCACGGAGGACGAGAACCGCTTTTGCCCTGCGTAGCGTTCCGGGCAGCGGGTAGAACCAGGCAGAGAATTCCCGGCTAGCAGCTTTCCTGTGGCGGGGAAGTGCAAACGTACACGTCTTCGGCCGAAAACGCGTTTTCCGGCGAAAACGCACACCACGGCTCTTTCTGAGAAAAAGCAAGCACGGAGGACGAGAATCGCTTTTGCCCTGCGTAGCGTTCCGGGCAGCGGGTAGAACCAGGCAGAGAAATCCCGGCTAGCAACTTCCCTGTGGCGGGGAAGTGCAAACGTACACGTTTTCGGCCGAAAACGCGTTTTCCGTCAAAAACGCACACCACGGCTCTTTCTGAGAAAAAGCAAGCACGGAGGACGAGAACCGCTTTTGCCCTGCGTAGCGTTCCGGGCAGCGGGTCGAACCAGGCAGAGAATTCCCGGCTACCAGCTTCCCTGTGGCGGGGAAGTGCAAACGGACACGTTTTCGGCCGAAAACGCGTTTTCCGGCGAAAACGCACACCACGGCTCTTTCTGAGAAAAAGCAAGCACGGAGGACGAGAACCGCTTTTGCCCTGCGTAGCGTTCCGGGCAGCGGGTAGAACCAGGCAGAGAATTCCCGGCTAGCAGCTTCCCTGTGGCGAGGAAGTGCAAACGTACACGTTTTCGGCCGAAAACGCGTTTTCCGTCAAAAACGCACACCACGGCTCTTTCTGAGAAAAAGCAAGCACGGAGGACGAGAACCGCTTTTACCCTGCGTATCGTTCCGGGCAGCGGGTCGAACCAGGCAGAGAATTCCCGGCTACCAGCTTCCCTGTGGCGGGGAAGTGCAAACGGACACGTTTTCGGCCGAAAACGCGTTTTCCGGCGAAAACGCACACCACGGCTCTTTCTGAGAAAAAGCAAGCACGGAGGACGAGAACCGCTTTTGCCCTGCGTAGCGTTCCGGGCAGCGGGTAGAACCAGGCAGAGAATTCCCGGCTAGCAGCTTCCCTGTGGCGAGGAAGTGCAAACGTACACGTTTTCGGCCGAAAACGCGTTTTCCGGCGAAAACGCACACCACGGTTCTTTCTGAGAAAAAGCAAGAACGGAGGACGAGAACCGCTTTTGCCCTGCGTAGCGTTCCGGGCAGCGGGTAGAACCAGGCAGAGAATTCCCGGCTAGCAGCTTCCCTGTGGCAGGGAACTGCAAACGTACACGTTTTCGGCCGAAAACGCTTTTTCCGGCGAAAACGCACACCACGGCTCTTTCTGAGAAAAAGCAAGCACGGAGGACGAGAACCGCTTTTGCCCTGCGTAGCGTTCCGGGCAGCGGGTAGAACCAGGCAGAGAATTCCCGGCTAGCAGCTTCCCTGTGGCGGGGAAGTGCAAACGTACACGTTTTCGGCCGAAAACGCGTTTTCCGGCGAAAACGCACACCACGGCTCTTTCTGAGAAAAAGCAAGCACGGAGGACGAGAACCGCTTTTGCCCTGCGTAGCGTTCCGGGCAGCGGGTAGAACCAGGCAGAGAATTCCCGGCTAGCAGCTTCCCTGTGGCGGGGAAGTGCAAACGTACACGTTTTCGGCCGAAAACGCGTTTTCCGGCGAAAACGCACACCACGGCTCTTTCTGAGAAAAAGCAAGCACGGAGGACGAGAACCGCTTTTGCCCTGCGTAGCGTTCCGGGCAGCGGGTAGAACCAGGCAGAGAATTCCCGGCTAGCAGCTTCCCTGTGGCGAGGAAGTGCAAACGTACACGTTTTCGGCCGAAAACGCTTTTTCCGGCGAAAACGCACACCACGGCTCTTTCTGAGAAAAAGCAAGCACGGAGGACGAGAACCGCTTTTGCCCTGCGTAGCGTTCCGGGCAGCGGGTAGAACCAGGCAGAGAATTCCCGGCTAGCAGCTTCCCTGTGGCGGGGAAGTGCAAACGTACACGTTTTCGGCCGAAAACGCGTTTTCCGGCGAAAACGCACACCACGGCTCTTTCTGAGAAAAAGCAAGCACGGAGGACGAGAACCGCTTTTACCCTGCGTAGCGTTCCGGGCAGCGGGTAGAACCAGGCAGAGAATTCCCGGCTAGCAGCTTCCCTGTGGCGGGGAAGTGCAAACGTACACGTTTTCGGCCGAAAACGCGTTTTCCGGCGAAAACGCACACCACGGCTCTTTCTGAGAAAAAGCAAGCACGGAGGACGAGAACCGCTTTTGCCCTGCGTAGCGTTCCGGGCAGCGGGTAGAACCAGGCAGAGAATTCCCGGCTAGCAGCTTCCCTGTGGCGGGGAAGTGCAAACGTACACGTTTTCGGCCGAAAACGCTTTTTCCGGCGAAAACGCACACCACGGCTCTTTCTGAGAAAAAGCAAGCACGGAGGAAGAGAATCGCTTTTGCCCTGCGTAGCGTTCGGGGCAGCGGGTAGAACCAGGCAGAGAATTCCCGGCTAGCAGCTTCCCTGTGGCGGGGAAGTGCAAACGTACAAGTTTTCGGCCGAAATCTCGTTTTCCGGCGAAAACGCACACCACGGCTCTTTCTGAGAAAAAGCAAGCACGGAGGACGAGAACCGCTTTTGCCCTGCGTAGCGTTCCGGGCAGCGGGTAGAACCAGGCAGAGAATTCCCGGCTAGCAGCTTCCCTGTGGCGGGGAAGTGCAAACGTACACGTTTTCGGCCGAAAACGCTTTTTCCGGCGAAAACGCACACCACGGCTCTTTCTGAGAAAAAGCAAGCACGGAGGAAGAGAATCGCTTTTGCCCTGCGTAGCGTTCGGGGCAGCGGGTAGAACCAGGCAGAGAATTCCCGGCTAGCAGCTTCCCTGTGGCGGGGAAGTGCAAACTTACAAGTTTTCGGCCGAAATCTCGTTTTCCGGCGAAAACGCACACCACGGCTCTTTCTGAGAAAAAGCAAGCACGGAGGACGAGAACCGCTTTTGCCCTGCGTAGCGTTCCGGGCAGCGGGTAGAACCAGGCAGAGAATTCCCGGCTAGCAGCTTCCCTGTGGCGGGGAAGTGCAAACGTACACGTTTTCGGCCGAAAACGCGTTTTCCGGCGAAAACGCACACCACGGCTCTTTCTGAGAAAAAGCAAGCACGGAGGACGAGAACCGCTTTTGCCCTGCGTAGCGTTCCGGGCAGCGGGTAGAACCAGGCAGAGAATTCCCGGCTAGCAGCTTCCCTGTGGCGGGGAAGTGCAAACGTACACGTTTTCGGCCGAAAACGCGTTTTCCGGCGAAAACGCACACCACGGCTCTTTCTGAGAAAAAGCAAGCACGGAGGACGAGAACCGCTTTTGCCCTGCGTAGCGTTCCGGGCAGCGGGTAGAACCAGGCAGAGAATTCCCGGCTAGCAGCTTCCCTGTGGCGGGGAAGTGCAAACGTACACGTTTTCGGCCGAAAACGCGTTTTCCGGCGAAAACGCACACCACGGCTCTTTCTGAGAAAAAGCAAGCACGGAGGACGAGAACCGCTTTTGCCCTGCGTAGCGTTCCGGGCAGCGGGTAGAACCAGGCAGAGAATTCCCGGCTAGCAGCTTCCCTGTGGCGGGGAAGTGCAAACGTACACGTTTTCGGCCGAAAACGCGTTTTCCGGCGAAAACGCACACCACGGCTCTTTCTGAGAAAAAGCAAGCACGGAGGACGAGAACCGCTTTTGCCCTGCGTAGCGTTCCGGGCAGCGGGTAGAACCAGGCAGAGAATTCCCGGCTAGCAGCTTCCCTGTGGCGGGGAAGTGCAAACGTAGACGTTTTCGGCCGAAAACGCGTTTTCCGGCGAAAACGCACACCACGGCTCTTTCTGAGAAAAAGCAAGCACGGAGGACGAGAACCGCTTTTGCCCTGCGTAGCGTTCCGGGCAGCGGGTAGAACCAGGCAGAGAATTCTCGGCTAGCAGCTTCCCTGTGGCGGGGAAGTGCAAACGTACACGTTTTCGGCCGAAAAC